>NC_057812.1:367610457-367910457 GCF_018294505.1 Triticum aestivum | reverse complement strand
GTGGAGGAAGAGGAGAGGAGGCCTAGGGGCTGCCGCGCGCCCCTCCCCCCTAGTCCGAATTGGACAAGGAGGGAGGGCGCCGCCCCCCTTTCCTTTCTTTCCTCTCCTCCTTCCCCCCAAGTCCTAATCCAACTAGGGAAAGGGGGAGTCCTACTCCCGGTAGGAGTAGGACTCCTCCGGCGCGCCTCCTCCTAGGGCCGGCTGCACGCCCCCTTGATCCTTTATATACGGGGGCAAGGGGGCACCTCTAGACACACAAGTTGATTCTCGTGATCGTTTTCTTAGCCATGTGCGGTGCCCCCTTCCACCATACTCCTCGATAATATTGTAGCGGTGCTTAGGCGAAGCCCTGCGAAGATAGAACATCAAGATCGGCACCACGCCGTCGTGCTGACAGAACTCTTCCCCGACACTTTGCTGGATCGGAGTCCGAGGATCGTCATCGAGCTGAACATGTGCTAAAACTCGAAGGTGCCATAGTTTCGGTGCTTGATCGGCCGGGCCGTGAAGACGTACGACTACATCAACCGCGTTATCATAACACTTCCGCTATTGGTCTACGAGGGTACGTAGAGAACACTCTCCCCTCTCGTTGCTATGCATCGCCATGATCTTGCGTGTGTGTAGGAATTTTTTTGAAATTACTACGTTCCCCAACAGTATCATCATTGTTGGACCTTCCGAAGAGGCAAAGAGCCAAGTGCAGGGTTCACACGAGTACGAATTGTTGAACCTCCCGAAGAGGCAAAGAGCGAAGCGCAAGGCTTTATAGGAGTTTTCCTCCTAGTAGGAGTATTCTACAACTATAGCTTATGATGCTACTGTATGATGCCTCCACGTCACCTATATTCAAAGTTGTGCCACCTTTTTTCTCAAAGAGCGTGTTGGAGCCCGTGAAACAACCACACAAGTTGCACGTACACATAACACATTTATTAGTAATAAATTCTAAAGCACAAATGCCAGTAAGCCACACAAGTTCATCTGCAATTCATGTGATAAATTTGTGCATGACTGGTCTACATATATTCACAGCGCTACCATTCACAATTTACCATACCCCACTTACACGTTATAGATGGGCTACATGTGCTCCTCCAGGTTCCAGTCCCAGGTGTTCTTCATGGATGTCTCGATCCATAGCGGTGGGCAACGGGAATCATTGTCGTAGCTTTCTAGTCCGGTTCCACACGATGGAGACTCATCCAAGCTAAAACGACATAAATCAGGGATAGCGTGTCCCAGCATGTCGGTCATCCGGCGGTGCGCACTGAAGACACAACCATGCTTCATGAACAGCATGGCTTCGGTGTTGTGCACGAAAGGTGGCATCCGCTTCACAATGGGGTAGCTGTCCCCAATGAAAAGCGAGTACTCTCCAAGAGTGTTCCTCGGCACCCACGTAGCATCACGGGGGTCGAACTCGGCGTCGTTCATCTGGTACACGGGCATCTCAGATCTGGACACATGGTGACGTACATAGTCAAGGTCCATGCATAATAATATTGTGCTCAAATATGGTGGTCGGTAATACTGTGCAGCAAATAGTACTATTCTGGTATAGAGGAAGTAAAATAACTAGCTTATTATATATAGCCTCTCTTGGCTACATGGACGAGATAGTAAGACATGGAAAAACAAAAATGGTGGTAGCTAGTGCGTTCAAGTCTTCAAGGGCCTAGCTTAGCTATATGCGTCCTCCAAGGTAAAAAGTACTCCTACTAGTACTAGTAAGTAGTACAACAACAAAAGAGAAGGCGAGAGGGTTAAAAAATATAATACTAAATGGAATACCTAGGTAGATGGTGACGGCCGATCGTGGTAGATTGTGTGACCATGTTGCACATCAGTGGTACCATGGGTAACGACTGCTAAGATAGTTGATCCCAATATGCCAAAGTCAGCTACAAGGTTCCAGGTTAGACCGAATCACGGATGCAAATGCACATCCAAGATCGGCAATCTTATTTTTATCGGGGGATGACTGGTCCCTGCAAAATAAAGGAGTACCGTTAGGCATGCAAATGATGGTTTGCGCATTCCGTTTGTAATCTCCCGCGCCATAGAATGGCAACCATATGAAACAAGTCCCCTGGCTTGTCACCGCGATGATGCGGCCCAGATGGCGCACGACGTCTTCAAATGTGTAGGGGTACAAATCTGCCGCGGCCAACATGCACCAGCCTCTGCCATTACTGCCTCTCGCATTGATGGCAATCCTTATGTCAAACACCGCGATGAGATAGTAATCGTCGTAGCCGCGTCGCTTTGTCGGCGGGTCCGCAATTGCTATCTTCTTCAATCACATGTAGGCATCATCATACATATTCAAGCCCAGCCAGTCTGGAAGGCCGATCCCAATGGTGGAGAAGGGATCTACGGGAACGGTCGCACTGTTGTGGATGCTGTGCAAAATAATGGTGGTATCCGACCAGAGGTATGCAAGCCAATCTTCGTTGGCACCGACCTTGATGAGGACATCAATACAATTGTTACACCCACAGCCCCTGCTGCTATACATACTGGACCAATTACTAGAGCTCGTGCACGCCAACTAAATTACCAGGTACTTTCGTTTCTTGGTAATGATTCTAATGTTCATGAGAATATGATGCTGCCTAAATTGGATACATTTGTTTTGCTTACAAATGAAGGGCCTAGCTTGGAGAAGGATGAACATTGGAGCAAGAACAAGCATGGAGATGATGGCATGCGCAAGGGGAACAAGAACGGAGTTACAAGTGATGATTTCAGGACTTTGAAGCCACCATAATGGGTGCATGAAGCCTTGGACGAAATATACAAGATGCCACTTCATAAATTTCGTCCCGAGGCTATTTTAGGTGCTGCGTCACCTTATTATTGGGCCAGGCCCATGTAATTTCGAAATACATAAGTATAGGCTATTTTTAGAGTCCGTATGTGTGGGGAAACACGAGATAGGGTTGATTTCGGACCCCTCCACCAAGGGCCACGAAATTCCCCCCCTCTTCCTCCATATATACAGCCCTTAGGGCATCGTTTAGACTTTGGGTTTTGTTTAGATTAAAGTTCGCCATAGCTGCAACTTCGCGTATTTCGTTTGTGTTCAACGACCAGACAAAGGCGTCACAGAACCCCACCTTGATCAATAAAGCTTTCATCTTATATTCGCAATATCCAGATTGCAATCTTAGTTTCTTGCTTGTTCTTCGTTTGCTCGCAGGAAACAGACCCTCGTGGTCAGGTTGATCGTGCTCCGGCGTGGTCAATAACCTCTCGGAGTTGGTTTAGCGATTGCTAAGGCGCGACGTCCTCGCACGTTCGTAGTCGGATCGTCAAAGTCGACTTCCACCAAAGCGAAATCCACCATCTCATCGAAAGACGGGACACCTTTGCCTCTATCAAGTGGTATCAGAGCCAGGTTGCTCGGTGAGATTTTACAGTTTTTCGTAGTTTAGATCGAGTCTGTTCTTCATACCTATAGTCCACGAAAAAGCCACAAAAAAAAATTAGGGTTAGTTCATCATATCCGAACCAATCTGAGCCTTTGCATAATCTTTTTAGGGTTTTGCTTTGTTGAATTTGCGGTTGCATCATCGTGTCTAGTTGCTGGTCTTAGAGTCTAGTCTTTTAGAGTTTCGAGTTCTGGTCATAAGTTGTCACGCCGCCGCCGCACCATCATCATCGCCCCTGCCATCTACCACCACCGCTTATCCGCCACCGCTCCGAATCCGTATCCATATACCACCACCAATCCGTGTCCATATACCACCACCGATCCATATCCATATACTACCACCACTACCACCACCGCTGCCATATACCACCACCATATATCCACCACCAATCCGAGTTCCTTGCTTATTAGGGTTGTTTTCGAGATCCATCTAGTTTCCGATTTGTGTTTCCTTGCCGGAGTAGGTTTCGGGAAAAAAAAAAAGAGTCGGGTAGCCACGCTCCGTTTAGGCCCAAAATTTTTCGAAAACGCATTTTTCGAAAAAATTTCTGGCTATCCTATTTTTAGGTGTTTCTGAGTGTTTTCAGACAGGTGCCATTATAGGAAGTTTTTTTTGCCCGTTTCCAGTTTTTGGGTCCGGGCAGTCAAAAAAAAAAATTGGTCGAAAAAATTTCGTGCCCATCCTGTCAGCTTGAGCTAAGAAGAGTTTTGAGACACTCGCCATTATAGTGATTTTTCGCAAAAAAAAAAAGCAGCGCAAAAAAAAAGAGCGCAAAAAAAAAGCGAAAAGAAAATCCAGAGTGTGCTTTTCCCTTGTTTACGTGCCGCGCCGTGATTTTGTTAGTGTTCTAGGCTCGCGTCTCTAGCACAGTCTAGCCTAGGACCAGCACAGTACCGTCGTTGAGCGTTTATTCAACTTTGCATCTCTGAATTGATTATTGCTGACCCTTTTTGCTACCATATTATAAGCCTTCCCAGCTCCACATACATCTACGTCGTGCGTTTGACTCTCCCTGGTAATCGCTCTATCCAAGCTTTGAGAGTTTTTGACTACAACGGTTGCCGATCACCGCCTGCTGCTGGGTAAGAACTGGTAAGAATTTGAGATTTGCTTGACGGATTTGTGACACCCACCACCACCACTTGTTCGTAGTCTGTAGGATCATATTCTTGTGTGTTTCTATTGCTGCTAACCATGCCAGGATCACAAGCCGACGAGATTGACTGGGAGAATTTATCGAACAAGGAGCTTCATGATAAGTTTCAGCAAATGATGACTGAACAGGTGCAAGATGTGCTGAACAATTTTGAAGAGGCCATGGAGAAGATCACTAGCCTTGAGAAGACGTTCGAAACAAAGCTCGATAACAAGTTTAATGAATTGCTCGCGCGTCTTCCACCACCACCACCCGTTGTACCTAACGCACCTCTCCAACAACAACAACAACGACTACCTCCACGTCGCGAAGCAGACCTCCGCCGAGCAAGCCGTGTTCCTCTTGCGTTTGGCCAAACTGTTGGTGCTGCTGTTGATACTTCTATGGCTCCTGCTGCTGATGCGGAGGAGGATGATTATGTGGGAGATTATGAGGATGAGGTTGATCAAAATCAACACTACGTGCAGCCACCTGTACCACCACCAGCAGGTCGACCTCAGGTATATATTCGTAATGGTAGGCCTGCACCACCACCTCAGGTACGCGATGATGTCCATATTCCTAAACTGAAATTGAATATTCCACCATTTGAGGGTAGATATGTTCCTGATATATATCTTACTTGGGAGTTAGAAACTGAACAACGATTTACATGTTTACAATATCCTGAGGAGAGACGAGTTGCTGCTGCTGTTTGTGCTTTCACTAGTTTTGCATGCGTATGGTGGTCTGAACATTGTAGATTATATCCTATTCCAACTACTTGGGCTGCTTTGAAAACTGCTATGCGTACGCGTTGGGTTCCACCATATTATCAATGTGAATTGCTTCAAAAATTGCAGCGTTTAAGACAAGGGAAAAATTCTGTAGAAGAATATTATCAGGAATTACAAACTGGCATGATTAGATGTGGTATTGTTGAGGAGAATGAAGCTATGCTTGCACGTTTTCTGGGTGGATTAAATAGAGAGATTCAGACCATTCTAGACTATAAGGAGTATACTAATATCACTCGTTTATTCCATCTTGCTTGTAAAGCTGAACGTGAAGTGCAGGATCGACAAGCATTGGGGCGAACTAACTTTTCTGCAGGCCGACCTTCATCATGGACACCACGTGCATCTTCTACTTCAACTGCACCAGCACCTCCATCCGGTGCCACCTCCAGCCGTGATACAAGAAAACAGGCACAACCACCATTATCTGCCAAGAGCGCACCTGCGGGGCCTGCACAGCGTTCTTCTTCTTCCATGGCATCAACAGGGCACACAAGTGATATTATTTGTCGTCGTTGTAAGGGAGGAGGTCATTATGCGAGGGAATGCAAATCTCCGCGTGTGATGATTGCTACCGCGGATGGTGGATATGAGTCCGCTAGTGACTATGATGAGGAGACATTGGCTCTTATTACACGTGAAGAACATGGTGGAGATGATTCTGATCATGAGACGCAATACATGGCTCCTGAAGACGCTGACAGGTATGAATGTTTAGTTGCTCAACGTGTTTTGAGTGTGCAGGTCACACAAGCTGAGCAAAATCAGAGGCACAATTTGTTCCATACCAAGGGAGTTGTGAAGGAACGTTCTGTGCGCGTCATAATAGACGGAGGGAGCTGCAACAACTTGGCTAGCATGGAGATGGTGGAGAAGCTTTCTCTCACCACAAGACCACATCCACATCCTTACTACATCCAATGGTTCAACAACAGCGGCAAGGTTAAGGTAACACGTACTGTTCGTGTGCATTTTAGTATCTCTACATATGCTGATTATGTTGATTGTGATGTGGTACCTATGCAAGCATGTTCCTTATTACTTGGTAGACCTTGGCAATTTGATAAAAATTCTGTACACCATGGTAGAAACAATCACTATACTCTTGTTCATAAGGATAAAAATATTACTTTGCTTCCTATGACTCCTGATTCCATTTTGAAAGATGATATTAATAGAGCTAATAAAGCAAAACAGGAGACGAATAAGAGTGAAAATCAGATTGTGGCAAAAGAATTTGAGCAACAAATGAAGCCTAATAATAAACCATCTAGTGTTGCTTCTGAAATTAAATTGAAAAGTGCATGTTTATTTGCCACCAAATCTGATATTGATGAGCTAGATTTCAGCAAATCTGTTTGCTATGCTTTTGTGTGCAAAGAGGCATTATTTTCATTCGAGGACGTGCCTTCCTCTTTGCCTCCTGCTGTCACTAACATTTTGCAGGAGTTCGCTGACGTCTTTCCACAAGACGTGCCACCGGGATTACCGCCTATTCGAGGGATTGAGCATCAGATTGACTTAATTCCCGGTGCTTCACTGCCAAACCGTGCACCATACCGTACCAATCCAGAGGAGACGAAGGAGATTATGCGTCAAGTACAGGAGCTTCTCGACAAAGGTTATATACGCGAATCCCTTAGTCCTTGTGCTGTTCCTATTATTCTAGTGCCGAAAAAGGATGGTACATCACGTATGTGTGTTGATTGTAGAGGCATTAATAATATTACTATTCGTTATCGTCATCCTATTCCTAGGCTAGATGATATGCTTGATGAATTGAGTGGCTCTACAATATTCTCCAAAGTTGATTTGCGTAGTGGCTACCGTCAAATTTGTATGAAATTGGGAGATGAATGGAAAACAGCATTTAAAACTAAGTTTGGATTATATGAGTGGTTAGTCATGCCTTTTGGGTTAACTAATGCGCCTAGTACTTTCATGAGACTAATGAACGAAGTTTTACGTGCTTTCATTGGACGATTTGTGGTAGTCTATTTTGATGATATACTGATTTATAGCAGATCTTTGGAAGAACATTTGGAACATTTAGGTGCTGTTTTTATTGCTCTACGTGATGCACGTTTGTTTGGTAACCTTGGGAAGTGCACCTTTTGCACCGACCGAGTATCTTTTCTTGGCTATGTTGTTACTCCACAGGGAATTGAAGTTGACAAAGCCAAGATTGAAGCTATTGAGAGTTGGCCGCAGCCCAAAACGGTCACACAAGTGAGGAGTTTTCTTGGCCTCGCTGGATTCTATAGGCGTTTTGTGAGAGATTTCAGCACCATTGCTGCACCTCTCAACGAGCTTACAAAGAAGGATGTGCCTTTTGTTTGGGGTACCGCACAGGAAGAAGCCTTCACGGTATTGAAAGATAAGTTGACACATGCTCCTTTACTCCAACTTCCTGATTTTAATAAGACTTTTGAGCTTGAATGTGATGCTAGTGGAATTGGATTAGGAGGTGTGTTATTACAAGATGGCAAACCTGTTGCATACTTTTCTGAAAAATTGAGTGGGCCTAGTCTGAATTATTCTACTTATGATAAAGAATTATATGCTCTTGTTCGGACTTTAGAAACATGGCAACATTATTTATGGCCCAAAGAATTTGTTATACATTCTGATCATGAATCTTTGAAACATATTAAAAGTCAAGCTAAACTGAATCGTAGACATGCTAAATGGGTTGAATTCATTGAGACTTTCCCTTATGTCATTAAACACAAGAAGGGAAAAGAAAATGTTATTGCTGATGCATTGTCTCGTCGCTATACTATGCTTTCACAACTTGACTTCAAAATATTTGGTTTGGAGACCATCAAAGATCAATATGTGCATGATGCTGATTTTAAAGATGTAATGCAGAATTGTAAAGAAGGAAGAATGTGGAAAAGTTTGTCGTTAACGATGGATTTGTGTTTCGTGCTAACAAGCTATGCATTCCAGCTAGCTCCGTTCGTCTTTTGTTGTTGCAGAAAGCGCATGGAGGAGGATTAATGGGACATTTTGGCGTGAAGAAGACGGAGGACGTACTTGCTACACATTTCTTTTGGCCAAAGATGAGACGGGATGTTGAGCGTTTTATTGCTCGATGCACTACATGTCAGAAAGCTAAGTCACGACTCAATCCTCATGGTTTATATATGCCTTTGCCTGTACCTAGTGTTCCTTGGGAGGATATATCTATGGACTTTGTTTTAGGTTTACCTCGAACAAAGAAGGGGAGGGATAGCATATTTGTTGTCGTGGATAGATTCTCGAAAATGACACACTTTATACCATGTCATAAAAGCGATGATGCTGTTAATGTTGCTGATTTGTTCTTTCGTGAAATTATTCGCTTGCATGGTGTGCCAAATACTATTGTTTCAGATCGTGATACTAAATTTCTTAGCCACTTTTGGAGATGTTTATGGGCTAAGTTGGGGACTAAACTGCTTTTTAGTACTACTTGTCACCCCCAAACTGATGGACAAACTGAAGTAGTCAATAGAACGTTGTCTACTATGCTTAGGGCTGTTTTGAAGAATAATAAGAAAATGTGGGAGGAATGCTTGCCTCATATTGAATTTGCTTATAATCGTTCATTGCATTCTACTACTAAGATGTGCCCTTTTGAAGTTGTGTATGGTTTCCTACCTCGTCCACCTATTGATTTGTTGCCTCTTCCATCTTCGAAGAAGGTTAATTTTGATGCTAAACAACGTGCTGAATTAATTTTAAAAATGCATGAGTTAACTAAGGAAAACATTGAGCGTATGAATGCTAAATATAAACTTGCTGGAGATAAGGGTAGAAAACATGTTGTGTTTGCACCTGGAGATCTTGTTTGGTTACATTTGCGTAAGGATAGATTTCCTGATTTGCGCAAATCAAAGCTAATGCCACGTGCTGATGGTCCCTTTAAGGTGTTAGAGAAAATAAATGATAATGCATATAAACTTGAGCTGCCTGCAGATTTTGGGGTTAGTCCCACTTTTAACATTGCAGATTTGAAGCCTTATTTGGGTGAGGAAGATGAACTTCCGTCGAGGACGACTTCATTTCAAGAAGGGGAGGATGATGAGGACATCAATACAATTGTTACACCCACAGCCCCTGCTACTATACATACTGGACCAATTACTAGAGCTCGTGCACGCCAACTAAATTACCAGGTACTTTCGTTTCTTGGTAATGATTCTAATGTTCATGAGAATATGATGCTGCCTAAATTGGATACATTTGTTTTGCTTACAAATGAAGGGCCTAGCTTGGAGAAGGATGAACATTGGAGCAAGAACAAGCATGGAGATGATGGCATGCGCAAGGGGAACAAGAACGGAGTTACAAGTGATGATTTCAGGACTTTGAAGCCACCATAATGGGTGCATGAAGCCTTGGACGAAATATACAAGATGCCACTTCATAAATTTCGTCCCGAGGCTATTTTAGGTGCTGCGTCACCTTATTATTGGGCCAGGCCCATGTAATTTCGAAATACATAAGTATAGGCTATTTTTAGAGTCCGTATGTGTGGGGAAACACGAGATAGGGTTGATTTCGGACCCCTCCACCAAGGGCCACGAAATTCCCCCCCTCTTCCTCCATATATACAGCCCTTAGGGCATCGTTTAGACTTTGGGTTTTGTTTAGATTAAAAGTTCGCCATAGCTGCAACTTCGCGTACTTCGTTTGTGTTCAACGACCAGACAAAGGCGTCACAGAACCCCACCTTGATCAATAAAGCTTTCATCTTATATTCGCAATATCCAGATTGCAATCTTAGTTTCTTGCTTGTTCTTCGTTTGCTCGCAGGAAACAGACCCTCGTGGTCAGGTTGATCGTGCTCCGGCGTGGTCAATAACCTCTCGGAGTTGGTTTAGCGATTGCTAAGGCGCGACGTCCTCGCACGTTCGTAGTCGGATCGTCAAAGTCGACTTCCACCAAAGCGAAATCCACCATCTCATCGAAAGACGGGACACCTTTGCCTCTATCAGACCTAGAACTATATATAAGACGGTGGGCAGTGGAGAAATTACAGGATAGAAATGGAATAACTAAGTACTACATGATCAAACTCCATGACTGACCTGCTCATCGGACAAAATCCGACTACCTCTCAATGTCAGCAACTCTAGTGGAGTCAATGTGCAACCATGGCCAGGGAGCAGTGGACTGTTCGTAGGATTGTCCCATAGAAGAACCTTCTCCTCGAGGACGCATGGAAGACCAACAAGCATGCCCTTTTCCCAAGCCTGTTTAAGCACCATCTTGAAAAAGTTGGTGCAGGAAGCACCGAGTCTTGCGCCAGTGAGGACATCCACCCCATCGCTAGCCCTTCATACAAGCCCTCGTCCGCCGCAACAGATCCGCCTCACCAAAAGCACAATACACCATGCCTGCCAAAGCCTTCGTCCACTGCACCGGACCCGCTCCACAGACGCCATATTCAACTCCACTGGCCCTACATTACTGACGCCGCAACCTCATCGGGTTATTTCGATTTGTACTCCTTCAGTTTTTCTCTTCTTTATCTTCAACTGTTCACTTACCACAGATGAGCTTTCTTGTATGTCGACAGGCGCCACAACCGAAGCACCGGAGCCGCTTCAGCGACGGCGGCAGCTGGCCCAAACTCAACTGCAACACGAGCACCATCGATGATCCTTAGCTATCAAGCATGACAACGATACCCATAGGCTGCCGAGAATGAGGTACTATTATCCAACGGCCGGCGCCTACGTTCACTTTCTTAGCATAAGCACCGCACCTTTGAATTTCTTCAGGGCATCATTCAATTTTTCATGAGACATGTTATTCTGCCTGCACCTGTAGGGCCATACTTCTGGCAGTGAACATGTTACATCTGCTAAATTACATACCAGTGCACATATAGTTAAAATGGTTTAGTTTTGTCCTAAGTATTACTGGACTTCCTAGATAACACTGTCTATTATTTTACTTCTTGCATGTTATATTTATGATAATGGTGTTGTTCTGATGCCACCTGTTGGTTCCATCCGACTGCTTCATGTTCTCTATGCTTAATTACACATCAGCAAACTAGCATGTGGTTTCGCTGCTTTTTGTTCATTTTACCCTACATTTTCTGATGCTAGCTATTACATCACTGCTCCAAGCCTCTGTTCATTACTTTTTCGCGTGTTCTTGATATTCCCAAGTTGCATGACTAATTTGATGCTTCTATTAATTATGGAGCTACCAACCCCATCAAGCAAAATATTTGTTCTTTTGGGGCTGGCACCTCGAACAAGCACAAAAATAGAGTGAAGCAGATATATTGTCGTCTAAGCACACACCCTTATTTCATTAGTTTAGATGAACAATTGATGATCAATTCGAACTAGTGTATGCGATTAAATTAATTTTACCTAAATAGAGGGTGCAGAATAAACTACAACAACTAGATTTGCAACCACGGGATGCTGACGATATCTTCAAAGAACATTGCAACAGCAGCGAGGCTTCACAACAACATATGGTAAACCAGTGTGTTTTAGTACATGTGAAATGTAATGCGTGTGGGCTGCTTTCTTGGCTTGTGCCCTCAACCTGTAATCCTACAGAATTACAAATAGTTCGGTTGTCTGCTTTGTTGTATTGCTTGATTCGGATGCTTGTTTCTTACTTGTTAGGCTATACCTGAGTTGGCCAATATGTTAGCAGTGCCTACTGTACTATCGTAAAGAAATGCATGCCTAGTTCATTTGAGTCCTTAACTTTTCCCCTGAACTTCATCACAAGACTGTCTTCGTAGTTTATATGAGGCCACACTGTTAGTGCTTTCTCAGATTATTTCAACTACTTAGATGCCTTGGCAACTTAAATATAGCGGTGGTACACTCCTTTTCAACTAGGGATGTCAACTGGGTCCCGTTTAATCTCGATTAAAGTCCACTAGTGGTATGATAGTTCAAAAGAGTTTTTGTTTTTTGAGGAAAATGAACTAGGGAGCTAGCAAAAACTAACTAGGTGGGACTGGCGGACGTCGTTTATTTGCCACTTACATCCTTGTTTCATCTTACCATTTTAATTTCTTTTCGGTTGATGCTGCTTCGAACCATTTAAATATAGCTTGCCATGCTCGGCAATAATTCGTATGTCGTTTGCCATGTAAGCTTACTGTCTGGATCATGCGATAACTATCTATTACTTATGTCTAGAAGAAACCTTTCAGGATGTCGTTCACACTAGGACACAATGTACAACCCCGGAATCTATTTGTGGAAGCAGTGCGCCATCCATGTTACCGGATGGTAGCAGTTCAGAGGAAACACCGCCGGAGAGTGGTCTGAGCACAAATATTATAGTTCTTGAGGCTCTACTAGAGGCAGAAAGAGATGGTGTGGCTGCCATGAATGAGGTAATCTTGATCTTGAGGCTGGAAATTATGTAATTAGCTGGACACATTATGCAAGCAACCCAAGAATTGGAGGAAGTAAGAATGTTGCATTTGAAGACGGAGGAGGTCCTTTTGTTTCTGCTATTTGAAGCCTATGGTAATCCCAGTTCTTCTTTAGGTACCAGTTGAAATTGTCAATAGATTATTGTACTTACATGTTGTGTCATGTCTCTGAATGGATTGTTGTAAGACTGCCTATGTTGTCCATGTGTCGTAATGATCCTAATTTTTTAGGCAAAGTAATCCTTAGTACTTGTATGATTGACATAAGGTGAACTGTTTTTCGTGTGAGCATATTGTATTGGATGAAATAACTGTTTGACTCAAAGTGTATCCAACCTACTGAATTCGAAGATCATGGCATTTCTAAATCATAATCATATATAAAGGTGGAATAAATCTTTGTTGTGGTTTTGAAGAAATAAATAACAAAATTTAGAATTATATGTGGATATTCGTAATCGAATGCAAATTGGATTTGAATTTAGTTGCCAGGGCCCAGGGCAAACGTGAATGCTAATTCTCCCAAGTTTTGAACGAAGCGGCTAAACACCCACTATCATTTGTGGGCTGCCTGAAGAAAGTGTTTGCGAGATGGAAATTACTGTCTACCCCTCACACTTTGACATCCTTATCGACCGGATTTACACTACTGTAAATAGGGGTAGACTAGTAACTTCAATGAGACGTGACATGACCTCCTCTGAGCCCATCCAGACATAGTGAGCGCCAAACGTGGGCATCAAAACACATTTGATTCAAGCTCATCCGAAAGACATGTGTCTCTCCCTCCATTTCCCCATTCATACACGGTGGGCGGCAAAACAAACTCTCCTCATCTGAAATCGATGTAGGCAAATATTTTAATAGGGGCAGATGTGTAACTTCCCTCAGACGTGACACAACCGCCCTACCTGTCAGCCCCATTCATACACCGTGGGCGCCAACCGTGGGCAGCAAAACACCCTCTCCTCGCCCGAAATCACTACCGGCAAATATTTGGGAGATGCGAGATTACCATCCTATCCCCAACTGACGTGATGTCTGAAATTTTAAACGGGGGATAAGTTCGTAACTTTCCCACATTTCAGACAAGCGCGTCCCAAAGTTTGAGATCCCCCTCCCCCTCCATTTCCCCATTCATACACCATCGGCGCCACAACAACCTTCCCACTGCGGCCAGCCTCCTCCGTCCGCCACCCCATCCTCCACCTTGCTGGAGCTGCTATACCCCTACCCCGTCGTCCACTGCAAGAGATGGACGTCTCTCATCCACGACGCCGGAACAGGATCCTTTCATCGTGTCCTCTCGCTTCATCGGCGCCGTCGTCCACCTTGCCATTGCCGCTCCTACGATCGCCTCGTCCACGGCAACAGGATTTATCCCCTGACCCGGGCGTCTGTGGTCTAAAGTCTTCTTCCCCACCGCCGACAACCATCGCACCCGCAGCACCGTCAACTTATCAGTAGGGGCCTACATGGCGTCGCAAGAGAGGTGGTACTCTTCCATATGTGCTTAAGTAATTGATCTCACCCGGAAAATAGATCGTAAATTGTTTACTGTGCTTTTCTTGTCCGTACCAAATCGTAGTGGCTAGTTGAAAGCAAACATTGGTTGCGAAGTAGCTTTGTCCGGTTTGCACCTTCAGATCCGCCATGGCATGGTTGCTATACTCGTAAAGCTTATGGTTTGCCCCCTTTATATTCAGTACCATCATCGTAGGTGCTTCGTGCCATGCTAGCACTTCTCCTCAAGACCTCAACCCATCAAGCGAAACACATGCCACTCATAATTCCAAAGCTTAGGTGTTGAAATACGAATCTGACATGATGCTCATATTACTAAAACAGAGAACGTTTAATTGGTCACCTAATGTTCCTATATTCGTTTTGAAAAGCATGTGCGCCACCCACTGGTCCAGCTAGTTCCAGTTTCCTGATTTTACTCTTGATGCTTAGGGTTTTCCCCTTTTATCTACTCTACTATGATCTGTGTAGGTGCTTTCTGTCGTACTAGCATTATACCGCCCTTCAAGCTAAACAACACAACACTCAAAATTCCAAAGCTTAGTTGTTCAAATATGATTGTGATATGATACTGATACTAGTTAACAGACACATTTAATTGGTTAGCTAAAGGTCCCACTTGAGTTTCCAAATGCATGTCACGACATATATATAGAGAGAGAGAGCAGATTTGCATTTCTTTTATCACTTGTTGACTGTACTTTCTTGTCCATACCAAATCTTAGTTCTTATTTCAAAGCAAACACGGTTGCTAACTACCCTTTACGCACTTTGCAGCTTTAGATCTGCCATCCCACTGCCACTGTCAACACTATACTCATCATGCTTATGGTTTCCCCATTTTATGATGACCACGATCAGCCTACGTGGTTCGTGTCATAATAGCACTTCTCCACCCATCGAGCTAAACAAGCTTAGTTGTACAAATTCAAATCTGATATTATGCTGATATTAGTAAAACTGAGAGATGTTTAATTGGTCAGGTAAATGTTGCTACTTTAGTTTCAAAATGCATGCGAGCCACATATGGAGAGACTGGAAGGAATAGTATTTCTCTGTGTGCTCTGGTTCATCATGGGTGGGCAACCGACATTGTATAAAAAGACTTGTAATATCTTCAATCTGCTTGCTCTTTTGCTCTTCTTTAAGATGATCCTCTTCTCTTCTTTAATAGGTATATTCCTTGTTGGGAAGAGTAGCAGACACATTTGTGGTCAACTGGTCAGGTCAAGTTGTTGTCCCTTAGTATATTTTAAATCTGTCAGGTCAGGTCAACTTGTTCTTCTTTACTATATGTTGAAGCTGTCATCTGCGAAGTATCATCACTTCTGGAGCTCTCGTATTTTGAGTAGTAGGCCACATTATATTAATGCACACACCAAATTACAGCATGCATGACATCTCTCAGAAGAATTGCAGAGATAGCACAAAGGGGTTTACAGGGAGGCAATATTGGATTAGAATCACTTCTGCATTACAAAGATAATCTCACTTGTTTTTATGTTTTCATGCATGTCAGGTATTGAACATTATCAAAATGAATATGAGAATGGGCGCACGAGAGGAATATTGCGGAACAATCCACTGGCTAACAAACTTGGCATGGTGGAGGATGGCCTATCTTATTCACCCATCAAGGTGCTTGCTCTAACTTGGCAAGGTTGTATTGGTCGCACATATTTTGCATCTGACCTCTTGCATTACTTCTACTTTGTTACACCATCTGCTTAGTTTAAGCATCATATATGAGTATATGCCATACCTATCCATTTTCTGTACCTATTCCATGTGTCGTCATACTATGTTTTTCCAGTCAAATGTTGTTCTTTCGTAATAGATGTCCAAAAGGAAGAGGGTGAGTGCAGATCCTCAAGGAGTACAAACTAGGTATTTGGAAAAGGTAGTGATACCTGATAAATCAGATAGATCAGCAGCCACAGAAAACACAGGCCCAACTGTACCACACTTTACCCCTACTCCACTGGCCAAACCCCTATTAGAACTGCTGAGAGCCCAGCGTCAGGTACTGTCTATGATATCAATTCAAAATTTGAACTCCTAAATTTCTGCATGTGCCTTACCTTCTCTCTTGTATGAAAACTAATTTCAGATGAATCTCCTTGCTCAAAGGATCATAGGATCTCACAACAATACTGGGCTCTGCATTGCTCTTGTCAGTACCTCTTGCCCTTTGTCAGCATACTTACACTCATTGCTGTTTGATTATGTAGCATCACTGTAAATGTTCGCTTCTTTATCCTCCCTTTGCTTGAAATTATAAGATCTATATTTACTCTTAGATAAATGTAGAATTAACACAATGGTTATGAAGTTTTGGATTGCTCATGTAAGTACCTGTTGTCATGTACTCCCTCTGTATCGAATTAATTGTTGATCAATTGGATGTATTTAGAACTTAATAGTGCTAGATACATCCATTTGAGCGACAAGTAATAACGGACGGTGGTGGTATTACTGTACTTGCATCGCGAGATAGTTGATTGTCTAGCATTACTCTGCATCTTATCTGCCCTGCCCTCCACTTTCTCCAAATTATCATATCTACATTTACTCTTACCAAAATGTTGAATAAAGCCAATGCCACTGCACATGTTGATGTCTGCATTCCTCTTGTCAGTACCTTTTGCCTTGTAACCCTGTAATTAATTAATTGCTATTTGATTATGTATCATCAGTCTGCATCTAAGCTTCATTATCCTCTGTTTCTTCCAATATTATTTGATCTATATTTACTCTTTGCAAAATGTAGAATAATGGCAACGCTTATAAAGAATTTTCTTTGGGGAATTTATTGAATTACCCTTCCATCAACATGGAGAAGGGCTTTGTCCAGCCCGTGTTAACATGTAATTTAAGTTCATCCTTCTCAAGACTTCAAACTTTGTTCCAGTATAGAGTTGGATAGGCATCATTTCCTCCACTGTTGTTTACTTTGTTGTTTACATTTGATTAGATGTTTGCAACAACTACCAGTTTTAAATTGTAGTTGTAAAAACATGTTCCTTATGTAGAACAGATCCATTTATTTGCTTATATAATTGTGAAACCTGCTATGTGTCTCCTTGTTTCTTTTTCAGAGTTGTATCCCTTATGCCAGGCGGAACTTTAGGGAGGATAGTGAGCCAAATCATATTGAGGACAGGGAGATGACCCCAAGATCCTGTCTTGATGAAGACAGTGATTTGAAGCTACTCACCAGCAGATGTGAGACAACCTCTATGCAGTCGCTGCCTCAATCAGTTCGACTTCTTCAGTCTCAACTTAAAGCGGAAAGGCTTGCTTCAGCTTAGCTCCGACTTGAAGTCAAAGATGCACAGAAGATGTCAGAGGCCTGCCTTGCGCACTATGGTGCCATACAGCTAGGGATGGAGCATCTATCGTTGACACAACTAAGGTCTCATCAGCTTGTTCGGCTGCTTGCGGGGCCCGTCCTAGCCAGGCCTAGTGCCTTCTGAAGTGCTCTCAGTTCTGTATATTCCTTTGTCGGCACGTTTATATGCATTGGTGGTGACCTTTGATGCCTAGTTTATGTAATCCGCGGTCACGCTGCGCTTTATTATCACCGGTAGTGAACTTCGATTCCCAGTGGGTGTAATATGCTATAATTTCTTTATTGTATAGTCTAGGTTTATTCTTTGGTCGGTATGCTGTAATTTAGGCCGGAAGGTTCAGTGGATCTCAGTGTTGTTGGTCTTCAGGCCAGCCCGTTACTCATATGGGCCAAAACATGGGCCTATAATCATCTTGGGCCATTAGCAGGTCCAAACCTCTAGTAGTTTCCCGCCTTTAATAGGCCGAGTAAAGTTCTAGCCAGCTGGGCCAGAGAATACCATGGGCATTTAACAGGCTAAAACCTAGACTGGGCTAGTGTTGGGCCAAAAAATTCACTGGCCAATATAGGTCGAAATTGCCTAAGGTCCATGTTTGGCCCACATAGGGCGAGCAGTTAACAGGCCAAAATATATCTCGGGCCTGTTTGGCCCAATAAAATTATGGGCTTTAAGCAGGCCGATATCCACACGGGCCATAGGCCCAAAAGTGTCACGGGCCATTATCAGATGGGCTGTAAGCAGGCCGGATTCAACGCGGGCTGTAATTAGGCCCAACTGTTCCACGGGCCATTAACAGGCCGATAGGCCTGTTGCACTGAAATTTATCCACGAAGACTACGGGACGTTAAGAGGCTTAAAGTTACTTCGGACAAGAAATAGCCTAGTTTCTGCATGGGCCGTTAAAGGGCCTAAAGTTAAACCGAGCCGGCAACGTCCCAGATGCACCACGGGCCGCTAACAGGCCGAAAGTATTATCGGGCCGAACTGGTTAACGGGCATTTAACAGGCTAAAATACAAGCATGTCTTAGAATGGGACCAAAAGAATAGTGGCCTGTTAACGGGCCTGATCCGATATGGGACGTAATTTGGCCCAAAACACGGCAGGCTGTGAACGGGCCTGATCTGCCATGGGCCTCAATTTGGCCCAAAACATGGCAGACTGTGAACGGGCCAGCCCACTAATGTTTGAAAAAACATGGTGGGCCTTTAGCTAGTTCGGCCTTTTCACTGGAATGGGCCTCTGTTGGGCCGTGCCACGTGTCAACATATCATAGGCGCCTCCTGTCCAATGAATGGATGACATCTGTCCCAATGGTGAGCAAACACGTGTTTCCTCTGGCCAATGAGAATTTTACACATGGAAAATCCCCATTGGTCCAGGCTGTTAACGGGTTATCGGATCCAAAATCGGACCCGATAGCTTAATGGCAACCCGTTACGGTCGATGCCACATGTCGGTCACCCTTGACGAAAGCACTTCTATGACGCGTGATTTATCATCATGGAAGTGGACACTTCTGTGATGATAATTTTGGTAATGTCATGGAACACTTCTACGACAGCACAGGTATGACTATCTTGATTCTGTCATAAAATTGTCATGGATGTACATGCATGACAGAAAACATGATCTACTATGACAAACATATATCATCACGGAAGTGTTTTTTTGTAGTGATTGGATGAGCAATCGGTAGGGAAGCTGGTCCTTGCGGATATAGGAAGCCTCTTCGCATCCTTTATTGCATACCCGGATGACCGCGTGTTACCGCCCAATGGCCAATGCCACGCCCCCCACGAATGTAGAAGCTTCCCTCCCTTGTCTAGCTGGTTCGCACGTTTTCCCCTGTTTTTTGCCGCCTGCCCACCTATAGAACCACCTTGCGCCGGCCAATTCCTCTCCAAACACCTAGGGAGGCGGTTGAACCGAACAAGTCTAACTTGTTTCTAGTGGGTACATTGATGTGGCATTGAAAGGGTGTGATAGCTCACTCTGGAAAAATAATTGACTACCGCGTTGGCATACATGAGCATGGCGCCCACTTGTCAGCGTGCTAGATGGAGGAAGGAACACAAGACAAAATGGAGCGCGGAAGGGTGTGAATCAATTGGCTCATGTGTGATGACCACTGGAGCAATCCACTCAGATTGTACTACATTAAAAAATTCATGCAAACACGATCGGTTATACTGTGAGTAGGTGACCATGCGCTTGGGTCTTCGCCTCTTCCGGAAGACGAAAAATGATGGTGGTACTACAGTATAGATACTTCTGGCAATCTGACACCGAATGAAGTATTGCACGTCCATTGCATGTATTAAGCGCACTATCGTAAAGCAAAGCTTCTCCTCGTCCAGTGAGCCACCGCGCGCGCGTGAGCAAGGGAGAGGTCATACTAGTAGTAAGAAAATCTTCTCCTCATTTGTGAGTTGACGGGACACATCAAAAGTAGTGTATTAGTCTCCAAAAAGGGCTGACCATGTCCATGGCTACCATCCTGTTGGGGATATAACTATTTGTGTAAGCCGCCCAGGAGGGGCCGGGTTACGCAAAGAGGGACTCATCAGAAGAAGCCCAAGATCAAGCATGAAGATGGCGGTTCAATAAAGGGTCTAAAGCCCACAGGCGACTTAAGGCCCATAGTGGTAAACCGCCATCATGGCATGACTTGTATTATAAGGTAGAATTAACTAGTCACCGAGCCGGAGACTGTCTATGAGCCGGCCGGGACTCTGTAGGCCGCAGGGCGTCAACCCGTGTATATAAGGGGACGACCCGTCGGCGGCTTAAGGGAAGAAAACAACTGATCGAGAGCCAGGCATAGCGTATCTTGCTCCCTGGTCATCGAAACCTCAAGCAGTACCAACCCAACTAGACATAGGCCTTCCTTCACCGTAAGGGGCTGAACTAGTATAAACCTCTTGTGTCCTTTGTCCCGATTAACCCCTTTAAGCTTCCTAGTTGCGATGGCTCCACGACTAAGTCCTTGCAAGAGGACATCTGCCGTGACAATTCCACGACAGTTGGCGCCCACCATGGGGCCAGCGCATGGTGGATTCGAGTTCTTGAAGGGCAGCTTCGAAGGGCTCGAGGGATACGCAGTTGGCCGGATGACCAAGAGTCGTCGCGGCAAGATCTACATCGACGACAAAGGCTGGGGCCCTGACGCCGGTTCAATTGAGTACGGCTACTGGGTCCCCTTTGGCGGAATTTACGTCTTGATCGGCCGGATTGGTGAGCCGGGCCCTGAGCCGGACAGCTGCACCGACCTCGTCGAGACGGCTCAGTGTGCGAAACCCGCCCGAGCTCAACCCGTCGTGAAGCGTGCCTTTGTGGGTTGCATCCATGGAGGTGAACTTCCTGAAGGATTGGAAGGTGATGGTGAGCCGGCCGTCCTCTCTGACGATAATTCATCCGCCGGCTCAACAGATTCGCTGTATCAAGTTCAAGATGGCGTGCTTGAGGGCTGTTCCGATGGTAGCACTATTCCGGACCTCTCAGAGTCGCCAAACCGGGCAAGAGTCTTCATGGCTGGTACTCAACCCGGCCAAAATTCTATGGCTTCAGCGGCGATAACGTCCGGGTTAGGAGCAGCCGGGGCAGGAGGCCCTGTGCGCTCACTGGCTCAGGTGCTGATGGATCTCATGGATAAGCTTACGGCTTTGTTAACTGTTGCAGTCATCCCTGCGAACCAATCTGAGCATGAGGCGGAGGTGGCACAGGTTCGCGACGAGATCGCCCGGGTCAAAGAAACCTTAGCAGCTGAGGACGCTAGATTAGCAGCAGAGCGGGCGGCTTTGGACGTACGGGCGCAGCAACTTCGGGCAGAGGCCTTGCAGCTCACGTTGAGCCTGAACGCATCTAATGAGGTAATGAGGAGGAGACACTCAGTCCCGTTTACCTCAGAATTATGATCCTCAGAATCTCTTTGCTACACCCGGGGCCGGCTCAAGTAACTCGCCAGGTGCGAATCAGCTTATTACATCTAGAGCGGGAGGTCCAGTCTGGCCTCAGGGGATGGCACCGCCTCACGGCAATATGGCACCGCCCAATTACGTGCCAATACCGCAGGGTCACTTCTCCAACCCCATGGAGAACTTAATTGCAGCATCAGCACGTTTGGCGGCTCTCCCGGTAGATGGGAATGATCCGACAGCGGTGGAAACCCGGAAGATCAGAGAACTTGTCCAAACAACCCTGGCTCAGCAAGAGACCTACTCCTACAGCCGGGATAGGATTCACTCGACTCCTCTGCCCTGGTTAGCTCTGCCTCGTCAAAACCGGAGCCCGAGTTATAGTAGGAACATGGAATCAGAGGCCTTGTCAAGTAACGCTCAGCGCCGGAACCAGCCCGACGGGCATAACCCGGTTCAGGATCGGATACGTCAGGAGGACGAGTGGGCGGCTCAGCTAGCAGCCCAACAGAACTCACTAGCTTACCCGACGACTTCCTTGAAGCGGGGGTTGCTACTAGAACCGGAGGAGTTCCTTGTCTGGTACCGGCTTTACGTAATGTACGTCTACCCAAGGATTTCAAGGGGCCTCGGAAGGTGCTGAATTATACTGCCAATTTACAGCCTGGGGCATGGATTGAAAGTTATGAGATGGCTATGGAGCTGCTAGAGGTTAGTGATGAGGCGATGGCTAAATATTTCACCATGATGCTAGACGGAACGGCCCATTCTTGGTTAAAGGGTTTGCCACCCAACTCCATTAGTTCATGGGTGGAGCTAAAAGCCCGTTTCATCCAGAACTTCAAAGATACTTGCAAGCAGTCTATGTCAATTGTGGATCTGACAAATTGTAAGCAGGAAGAAGGTGAATCTACGACTCATTGGGTGCGCCGGGTCAAGGATATAATACATTCGTCTGACAAGATGGATGCCGGCTCAGCAGTTCTCATGCTGGAGAAGAATTGCCGCTTTGAACCTCTGAGACAGAAGCTGGGGTGCCTTAAGCGTGATTGCAATGATATGGGGACGCTGATGGCGACTTTAGTAAAGTATGCCGATTCTGATAGTACCAAGGATCCCGTGTCTGATGAGGAAAAGACAGGGAAGGGAAAGAAGAACGACAATGGAAAGGGTCAGCAGCATAACCCGGCGAGTCAAGGAGGTAATAAGCGTAAGGCGGACAGTAACCCAGAATTTGTGGCCAATGCACAGGGTAACAATCAGAAGCGCAAGGGAAAGCCACCCCGGTTTGGTGGGTCAGGTCCGTCTCTCGAGCAACTACTCAATGAACCCTGCCCAAAACACGGTACCCGGGAACGACCAGCGACTCATTTATGGAAGGATTGTGCAATCATGAAAGCTTTCAAGAATTCTAACACATTTGATGGCAATCAAGGCCCAGGCGGCGGTTCAGGAGCCGGCGGCTTTCATGGCCCGGGCGGTGGTTCAGGATCCGGTTTTCAGGGAAGCCAGGGTGGTTATAATCAACAGCAGTCTGGTCAAGGAGGTCAGCAGCAGTAGGAGTCGGGTTATCAGAGCCGTCTGAAATAGTTAAGCAGTGGGCAGTATCACGTGTTCACCACAAGTTTGTGTAAACATGATCAGAAAGTTCATAAGAGGGCTGTGAATTCTGTTGAACCGGCAGTCCCTCGTTACTTGAGGTGGTCGGAACAGCCTATTGTCTGGAGCAGGGAGGATCACCCTCCCCGGGTTGATAATCCGGGTCAACTGGCCCTAGTGGTGGCACCGCAAGTTGGTGGTTATAAGTTTACTAAAGTGCTCATGGATGGAGGTAGCAGCATCAACATCCTCTATTACGAGACCTTCGGCGCATGGGCTTAACTGACAAGAATTTAAAGACTTCCAACACCGTCTTCCATGGAGTGGTGCCCGGTAAGTCGGCGTATCCTGTGGGGAAGATTGAGCTAGAGGTGGCCTTCGGAGACGAGCATGATTCTAGGGCGGAAAAATTAACTTTTGAGGTGGTCAAAATCAAGAGTCCATATCACGCTTTGTTCGGGCGGCCAGCCTATGCCAAATTCATGGCACGGTCGTGTTATGTGTATCTACAGCTCAAGATGCCGGGTTACAAGGGTACCATCACTGTGCATGGAAGCCGAAAGGTGGCCCTGGAGTGTGAAGAGGGCGATGCGGCTTACGCCGAGTCTGTATGTGCAGTGGAGGAGCTCAAATTTTATCAAGATAACGTTGACCCGGCAGATATGACTTCTCTCAAGAAGCCGACTACGGAGCATGACCCGACCTTGAAGTTTAAATCGGCTGCAGAGACTAAGCTTGTTGATTTCACTCCAGGCGATTCATCTAAGCAATTCAGCATCAGTGCCAACTTGGATCCTAAATAGGAAAGCGCGCTCATCGAGTTCATCCGTGAGAACTGGGACATCTTTGCATGGAAACCTTCTGACATGCCGGGTGTACCGAGAGAACTCGCTGAGCACACTCTTAATATTGATCCGAAGTATAAGCCGGTCAGGCAATTTCTGCGGCGATTCAATGAAGAGCGACGAAAAGCTATAGGAGAAGAGGTCGCCTGGCTCTTGGCGGCTGGGTTTATTGTTGAAGTTTTTCACCCAGAATGGTTGGCTAACCCGGTGCTCGTACTCAAGAAAAATGGCACCTGGCGGATGTGTGTGGATTACACGGACTTAAATAGGGCTTGTCCAGCTGATCCTTTTGCTCTCCCCCGTATTGATCAAATCATTGATGCTACGGCAGGTTGTGCGCATTTGAGTTTTTTGGATGCTTATTTTGGCTATCATCAGATCAAGATGGCAGTTAAGGACCAGGAGAAAACGGCCTTCATCACCCCGTTCGGAGCCTTCTGCTATGTGTCTATGCCGTTTGGGCTCAAGAGTGCCCAGGCGACTTATCAACGATGTGTACAGAATTGTCTTCACGATCAGATTGGGCGCAATGTTCATGCTTATGTGGATGACATAGTAGTGAAATCCAGAGAGGCGGAAACCTTGATATCTGATCTCAGAGAAACCTTTGACAATCTCCGGGTTTACAAAATGATGCTTAACCCGGAGAAGTGTGTATTTGGTGTGCCTGCAGGCAAGCTTTTGGGATTCTTGGTCTCAAACAGGGGCATCGAGGCTAATCCGGAGAAGATTAAGGCAATCACTTCTTTGGCTAAACCGGCATGTATTAATGATGTTCAGCGATTGGCGGGTCGTGTTGCCGCTTTGAGCCGGTTCATAAGCCGGTTAGGTGAGAAGGCCCTACCGCTGTACCAATTAATGAAGAAGGCAGACACCTTTGTCTGGAGTGATGCCGCTAATGCTGCTTTTGAGGATTTGAAGAGGCAGTTATCTGAACCGCCGGTTCTTGCGGCTCCCATTGACAAGGAGCCTTTGCTGTTATATGTGGCTGCTAATTCACGAGCCGTCAGTGTGGCGATTGTGGTAGAGCGCGAGGAGGCTGGTAAGGAACACCCGGTTCAACGGCCGGTTTATTATGTCAGTGAGGTACTCATCGAGTCAAAGCAAAGATATCCTCATTGGCAGAAACTTGTTTACGGGGTGTTCATGGCAAGCCAGAAGCTGAAGCGATACTTCCAAGGTCACCCTATCACTGTGGTAAGTTCTGCCCCCTTGGGAGACATTATTCAGAACAGAGAGGCTACAGGACGAGTCGCCAAATGGGCCATCGAGCTCGGGCCTCATGGTCTGAAGTACGCGTCGCGCACTGCCATTAAGTCCCAAGCTTTGGTGGATTTCATCAACGACTGGACAGAGCTACAGGCACCTGAGGAGAAGCCCGATAACACTTATTGGATTATTCACTTTGATGGGTCCAGATAGTTGGAAGGCTCGGGGGCTGGAGTTGTATTAACTTCCCCTCGGGGTGACAAATTTTGTTATGTGCTCCGGCTTATGTTTCCTTGCACTAACAATGCAGCTGAGTATGAGGCCCTGCTCCATGGTCTCCGGATGGCCAAAGAGATGAACTTGAGCCGGGTAAGATGCTTAGGAGACTCAGACCTTGTGGCTCAACAGGTGTCAGGCAAGTGGGACTCTAAAGATCCCCTCATGGCGGCTTACCGTCGTGAAGTCGATGCTGTGGCTGGATATTTCAAGGGTTACGTAGTGGAACACATTGATCGAAGGAAGAATGAGGCGGCGGATGCCTTAAGCCGGCTGGGGTCTCAGCGTAAGCCGGTTCCGCCTAACACCTTTCTTGATGTTTTGCATAATCCTTCTGTTAAGTTACCTACAGAAGAAGATCTGGCAATACCAGACCCGGAGGCACAGCTGGTGGCGGCTCTCCATGTTACCCCGGATTGGACAGTGCCTTATTTGGCTTACATGACCCGGGGAGAGTTGCCAGAGGACGAGACCTTGGCAAGACAAATCGTCCGGCGGTCCAAGTCCATGACAATTGTCAATGGCGAGTTACATCATTACAGCGTCACTGGAGTGATTCAACGTTGCGTGTCACCTGCAGAGGGTCAGGAGATCCTTCGTGAAATTCATGAAGGTGATTGTGGTCATCACGCCGGCTCAAAATCTCTTGTGGCCAAAGCCTTCCGTCATGGGTTCTATTGGCTGACGGCTCATGCTGATGCGGAAGACCTGGTCAGTAAATGTGACGGATGTCAGAAATTCTCACGACGAGCCCATGTGCCGGCTCAAGAGTTAAGGATGATTCCAATTACCTGGCCGTTTGCAGTCTGGGGGCTTGATATGGTCGGGCCTTTCAAGAGATCTAAGGATAAAAAGACTCACCTCTTGGTGGCAGTTGACAAGTTCACAAAGTGGGTGGAGGCGGAGCCAGTCAGTAAGTGTGATGCAGCCACAGCAGTCCAGTTTATGAAAAAGGTGATTTTTCGCTTTGGTTTTCCACACAGCATCATAACTGATAATGGTACTAACCTTTCCAAAGGAGCTATGGAAGAGTTCTGTCAACGAGAGCATATCCGGCTTGACGTTTCAGCTGTAGCTCACCCTCAATCAAATGGCCAAGCAGAACGAGCCAATCAAGAAATCTTGAAGGGTATCAAGCCCCGGCTCTTGGTCCCTTTACAGCGGACGCCGGGTTGTTGGGTGGAGGAGTTACCTTCTGTACTCTGGAGCATCAATACTACACCTAACAGATCTACGGGTTACACGCCTTTCTTTATGGTGTATGGAGCAGAGGCGGTCCTGCCAAGTGACATCCGTCACGATTCACCCCGTGTGGCGGCTTATGTTGAGGAAGACAATGAAAAAGCTCGGCAAGATGCACTTGACCTGTTGGATGAAGAGCGAGACTTGGCAATAGCCCGCTCGGCGATTTACCAACAAGACCTGCGTCGCTACCACAGCCGCCGGGTTAAGTCCAGAACCTTTCAGGAAGGCGACTTAGTGCTCCGACTCATCCAGGATCAATCTAACATACACAAGCTATCCCCTCCTTGGGAAGGACCCTTTGTGGTCAGCAAGAATCTGAACAATGGATCATACTACCTTATCGACGTTCGAGAGCATAAAGACTCACGTAAGTCGGAGGAGGAGACCCGTCGGCCGTGGAATATCGCCCATCTTCGGCCTTATTATACTTGAGCCGTCAGCTCTAATGTGTATATACTTATACTATGTATATTATATAAAGCAATAAAGCAGGACCTCTGTCCTTTTTTCCACTCCCAAAAAAAGGTTTACCTTGACAGGTGGTGGAGATAACCAAGGAGAAGCGGATCATATCTGAATCCGGCTTTCCTTTGGTCCGGCTTATGATCATATCTGAATCTAGCCGTTGATCACTTGGGGGCTTCCTGTTCAAACATAGGTCGTATTCGAACCAAAGAGAACATAGCTGTCGATACCCGCTTGATCGGCATACTACCAAACCCACTTGGGGGCTTCTTGATCATATCTGAATCATAGCTTAACTCCTTTTGGGTCTGACGTGGATCGTATTCGAATCAACGTCATTAAACAACTCTTATGGTCACTTGGGGGCTTCCCGTTCAAACATAGGTCGTATTCGAACCAAAGAGAACATAGCTGTCGATACCCACTTGATTGGCATCGCCACAGCCACTGGGGGCTAACAGTTCGTATCCAAATCCTAGCTCAACCCCTTTGGAACGGGTCACTGATCGTATTCGAATCAGAAACCCTTGAATTTTGTTCATCATATTTTACAAGTGCCAACATTAGGTATCTTGTGACCCTCTTGAAATACAATGGAATACATTACAGTCTTCCAGAATTAATGTTAGTTACATCAGGTTGTTAAGAACCAGGTGAACTTATATGTGCCAATTTTTAGGAGTTAAGTTTACCCTCAGGGGTTGGTTTATATAAGCCGGAAAAAACAGCTGTGAGCACTACAGGGCAATGCAAAGTATTTTTGCAAAGGACATAACAGATTCATACAAACTACAAAGAGAATAATGGCGGCGGCTTATGCAAGTATTAAGGGCCATAAGCATGCGCAAAGGCATAGCAAAACACAAGGTATCTTTTACTTTGTTACAAGACTCCCTGAGTCGGGATGATGCATTGTTTTCTACGATGACATAAGCAGGTGGTGCCTGACAAGCTACTCTTGGGGTTGACTTGAAGCCCCCGGGTTATCCGTCTCCGTCTCTCCACCGGCTGCTTTGTCCTGGAAGGATGATGAGGCCCAGTCAATGCCACTCAAGGCTTCAAACTCAGCTTCATCATCTATTAAACCGGTTGGGTCGACTTCAGGAGCAAAGGTGTGCTTACGGGTTGGAGGGATCAAGCTGACATCGTCGTAATGTGGCATGGGGATTCTCCGGTTCTCCTTGTCATAACCCGGCTGACACTTGGTGAGGTCAGTATCGTTCCCAATAAGAGTAGCCACCGGACGTATATCCTTCACACAGGCGGTGAAATCCTTATCATTAAATACGGTGCCATCTTCCTTTAAACTTGGATACCCAAGAGCAATGTCAGCGGGGTCTAGTTCTGGAAGCCACGCCTTGGCCCGGCTCAATGCGGCTATAGCTCCGGCTCTTGCAGATGCTCGTCTTAACTCTTGGATTCGCTGAGGTAGCACAGCAAGCCGCTTCAGCACATCTTGCAGGAGATAAGGAACATCATTTGATAAAGCCACAACGGCCAGAGCACGTTGTGACCCGGTGTAGAGTTGTTCCACCAGAGTATAAACCGCCTTCAGCTTGATCACCATGTTCTGCTTAAGATTTGTGCTCCTGGGGCCTGCATTATTAAGCATAAGGTGAGTCAGAGGAGACAACTGAAATGGTCATTCAAGGAGTTTTGCAGTGTTTAAGGTTTGGATAAGTCACTCACCGAAGATTGCTGAAACCATTCGAGATATCTGGCGCTTTAAGCCGGACAGTTCGGCCGTTGCTTCCGCAAGCGATGCCTCTGCTGTCTCGGCCCGGGTCACCAGCGCGGCCTTTTCATCAGCCCAAGTTTTCTTCTCTGATTGAAAATTTTGCTTCAACTTCTCTTGTTCAGAGACGCTGAATTCAAATTTGGAGTTGGCCTTTTCAATTTCACTTTCCTGGGTTGCCAGGCGATTCTTCAAATCAGCAATCTCCAATTCAAATTTACTTATGGTGTCCTGCATTGCACCAGATAGTAGTAAAAGTTACGGTAAGTACTATTAAGTCCCAAGCACTTTGCAAGCAAAGATACTTGACACTTGGGGGCTAATGTATACCGAAGCTTTCTAAATTATTAAGCCGGTCTTGAATATTAAGTCCCAAATACCTTGCAAGCAAAGATTTTTGGCACTTGGGGGCTAATGTATATCGCAAGTTAAAGGTATTGTGTTAAACCCGGTTCAATTATTTTCTCTTTAAGCCAGATAAGTAGCTCTAACAATTTTTCTAAGTCTACAGCATATTTATTCATAAGCAATAGACTTGGGGGCTGGTATAGTAAGTGTGATTGAAAGTAAGCTAGTATAAGTCATACCTCAGATTTTTGCTGTATCTGCTTCACCATGTCAATTTCCAGGTCACGGATGCTTTGTACTTGATTGATATAGCCGGAGACAATCTCTCCAATACTCAAATGAGTATAGTCAGTGACATCCAGCTTGGCCTTCCGGCGTTCCACCAATTCCTTTTTAGAACACTTGGCAAGTGCAAACGGCTGTGCCGGCTCAACAAACTCAGTCTTGAGAATTTTAACTTCCT
This sequence comes from Triticum aestivum, assembly GCF_018294505.1. Classification (NCBI taxonomy): domain Eukaryota; kingdom Viridiplantae; phylum Streptophyta; class Magnoliopsida; order Poales; family Poaceae; genus Triticum; species Triticum aestivum. The sequence continues at coordinate 367,880,693 of NC_057812.1, read as the reverse complement.
GATCATTTGCCTTGGCGGGGCTAGGAGCCTCCGGGTTACCAGAATCGTTGAGGGTTTGTTCAGTAGGCGGGTCAGAGGAAGATATAGGAACATCATGAGACGGTTGAGGCGGCGGCTCGTGAGCAGAGGCATCAGGAGTAGCTGTGCCCAACTCTGGTTCAGTCACAACCGGCTCTTGGGGCGGCTTATTCTTTTTTGCCCTTTTGCTAGGCTTTACTTGCACACTGTGGAAAAGGTAGACAAGTTAAATACAACAAATATGAGTAAAATAAAGTATAAGGTACAACAAGTTTATATTACCCGGGAGCAGTTTTGAAGGCTGGCATGTTGGACTGCATAGACTCACCGGAGGAAGGTGAAATATCCTGATAGTTGGAGTCAGAATAATTGAGAGGCTAACAAATGAAGCCTGCCAAAGGAAAAAGAAGGTGTAAATCGGACATAACCTCAGTCTGGCGTTTCCTGGTCACATCAGGTAAGCCGGAGGAGAGTTCCGTGTCTTTGCTGGTCCGGGTCTGCCTCCGGCTCTCATAATTCTGTCGCTTCAAAAGAAAGTCAAGATCTTGGTAAGACAAAGGATGTGAAAATCTTACTTTCCGGGTTACTCTTCGAATTTTCTGATGCGGCTGAAGCTCGGAGTCGGAGGAGATTACAATTACCTCTTCCTCGACGGGTTGGCTGTTGCCCGTGTCTTCCTGAAAGAAGGTTAGCATCAGTAAGGTAGAAATAAGGAGAAAGGGAATTTCAAAGGTTACCTCTTCCTCATTATCATGAGTATCATCAAGCTGAAACAGCTCAGAGGTGCTTGGCTTCCTTTTCCTTGAGGTGGTGGGCTTGGTGGTTTTCTTTTCGGCTCTCTTGGCCACCCTGGCTTTCTTGGCCGCCTCATGATCATATTGCGTGTTCCAGAAGCTATCATTTGCCTGTAAAAGGGTATAACTGGTTATGCATAAGAATACAGCCTAACATGATAAAACATAACCCGATGGCTGGAAACTTACTGCAGGGGCCGGTTCTTCTGGCAAAAAGGTAGTAAGCCGAAGGCATTACTATTCACTGTGCCCTCTTTCAACAAGGACTGAGTTGTAGCTTCCATTACGTCATCTGGTAAGTCGTTAGGGTTATGACGTTGAGGGTCATTCTTCTCGCCTGAATAATTACACATTAAGCCGGGGTGGCGGCTTAACGGAATTATTCTCCAAGCAATCCAGACTCGGACCAAGTCAATGCCATCTAAGCCGTTCCCTAAAAGAGCTTTAATCCTCTTGATTTTGGGGGTGAGTGGCAGGCGTTCAATAGCTGTCAACTTATCCGGCAGTGGGTGAGTAGGTTCAAGGCGCAATGCGCGGTAGCCGGGCAGTGGATTTTCGCCAGCCGGAGAAGTATCTTGGCAGTAGAACCATGTCTGGTTCTAGTCCTTTGGATGACTCGGCAATTCAGCATAAGGGAACAGGCAGTCTCTCCGCCTTTGAATTGATATGCCACCAAGCACCAGACTGGGCACGTTGGCCCGTTCATTCTGCCGGTTCAAATAGAACAATTCCCTGAACAGGAGTAGGCTGGGTTCTTCTCCAAGGTAAACCTCACAGAAAACTTGAAAGTTGCAGATATTTGACACGGAGTTGGGCCCGATGTCTTGAGGTCTTAAGTCAAAGAAGTGCAAAACGTTTCTAAAGAATTTTGAACCGGGAGGAGCAAATCCCCGTTTCATGTGATCGGTAAAAATGCTGTCACAGACCTAGAGTACATGAGTGAAATAGTTGCATCTGCACTCATGCATCATGTCTAAAATTTCTGAAAGTTGAGTTGAGGTTTGTTGAAACCATCAGAAACCAGTTCAAAATTAATCAACATTAAAATGTCTTCAAAGAAATCCAAGAAAATGTTCCTCTTAGTCTCTGAAAATATTGGCAAGAAGTAAAATTCAAACCAATGTTTTTGGTATCTCAGAAACATTTATTTTGGGTCTTTGAATTAATTCAATAACTATTTGCATTGGATATATATTCTTTATATAATTAATATATGTCCAATAATTCTGGAACATTTTATGTGGTTTAGGATATTTTAGTTCTAGTCACATATTTATTTTCAGGATTTTATAAAATGGTTTGGTGTTAAAACTAAACCCAAAACAATTGCAGAAAAATAGAAAATTGAAACAATTTAGAAAACAGAGAAGAGAGAGAGAGCTTACCTGGGCCAACTCACTTATGCAGCCACCTGGCGGCCCAAGTGGCCGGCCCAGCCCACCTGGCCCTCCCTGTCGTCTTCCTCCGTGCCAGGAGGACGGGCGCGTGCCCGACGCGCGCGCGCCACCGTGCGGCCACCTCCACCCTGCTTGCCTACGTCCTCGACGCTCTGGACGTCTCCAACGACGCCACGCACCCCCTGGAACCCCCTCGCTCACTCTCTCGTCCCCATCCCTCCTCTGGCTCCCTCTCTCTCCCACCGAGCGGATCTCGTCGCCGCCGCTTGCTGCTGCCGTAGCCACCGCCTCCCCCTCGCTTCTTCGACGTGTCCAAAAGCTTCGCCTCGACCCCCTCTTCCTCCCCACTGAGCCGCGCCTTGCCGGAGACCCTGCATCGACGCCATCTTCATCACCTTCGCCGCCGGCCGCCGGAGATTCCTCTCGCCGCCCCGCTCGGTCCGGTGCTTCCCCGGGCACGCCGAGGCCATCTCTGCACTCGTCGTGAGCTCCTGCCCCTTCTTCCCCTCTCCATTCTCGCTCTCACACGCCGTAGCCGTCGCCCCCTTGTTGACCGAAACCCGCCGCCGCCGTGCTCGTCGCCGGTGATGCTCCGGTGACCATTTGGTCCCGGGCATGCGCCCATCGTACTCACCGCACCTTGTAGACGCCGTAGGTGATAAACACACATCACCACGGCCACCGCAACCGCGTCCCCGCTCGTGTCCGAACTCCGGTGCCGCCCCAAGCTTGTTTCCGACGAGCTCCGGCCGCCCTAGCTGCTGCTGCTTGCAGCGATGGATGCGGGCGAGCTCCAGCTCCCCGTGGACGCTCTCCGCTACTCGTATGGACGCCGGAGGAGCGAGCCCGAGACCCTCAGCCGCGTTTTGAGGTCGCTGCCGGCCATGCTCCGGTGAGCCGACGTGGCCGCGTGATTAACGGCTAAACCCCCACTAAACAACCCCCAGAGCCAATGACACATGGGCCCCATGCCCTTAATTAATATTAGTTTAGTTCCTGTTTAGGTTTAACTAACCAGAGTGGCCCCATGATAGAGGCAAAGGTGTCCCGTCTTTCGATGAGATGATGGATATCGCTTTGGTGGCAGTCGACTTTGACGATCCGACTACGAACGTGCGAGGACGTCCCGCCTTAGCAATCGCTAAACCAACTCCGAGAGGTTATTGACCACGCCGGAGCACGATCAACCTGACCACGAGGGTCTGTTTCCTGCGAGCAAACGAAGAACAAGCAAGAAACTGAGATTGCAATCTGGATATTGCGAATATAAGATGAAAGCTTTATTGATCAAGGTGGGGTTCTGTGACGCCTTTGTCTGGTCGTTGAACACAAACGAAGTACGCGAAGTTGCAGCTATGGCAAACTTTTAATCTAAACAAAACCCAAAATCTAAATGATGCCCTAAGGGCTGTATATATGGAGGAAGAGGGGGGAATTTCGTGGCCCTTGGTGGAGGGGTCCGAAATCAACCCTATCTCTTGTTTCCCCACACATACGGACTCTAAAAATAGCCTATACTTATGTATTTCGAAATTACATGGGCCTGGCCCAATAATAAGGTGACGCAGCACCTAAAATAGCCTCGGGACGAAATTTATGAAGTGGCATCTTGTATATTTCGTCCAAGGCTTCATGCACCCATTATGGTGGCTTCAAAGTCCTGAAATCATCACTTGTAACTCCGTTCTTGTTCCCCTTGTGCATGCCATCATCTCCATGCTTGTTCTTGCTCCAATGTTCATCCTTCTCCAAGCTAGGCCCTTCATTTGTAAGCAAAACAAATGTATCCAATTTAGGCAGCATCATATTCTCATGAACATTAGAAGCATTACCAAGAAACGAAAGTACCTGGTAATTTAGTTGGCGTGCACGAGCTCTAGTAATTGGTCCAGTATGTATAGCACCAGGGGCTGTGGGTGTAACAATTGTATTGATGTCCTCATCATCCTCCCCTTCTTGAAATGAAGTCATCCTCGACGGAAGTTCATCTTCCTCACCCAAATAAGGCTTCAAATCTGCAATGTTAAAAGTGGGACTAACCCCAAAATCTGCAGGCAGCTCAAGTTTATATGCATTATCATTTATTTTCTCTAACACCTTAAAGGGACCATTAGCACGTGGCATTAACTTTGATTTGCGTAAATCAGGAAATCTATCCTTACGCAAATGTAACCAAACAAGATCTCCAGGTGCAAACACAACATGTTTTCTACCCTTATCTCCAGCAAGTTTATATTTAGCATTCATACGCTCAATGTTTTCCTTAGTTAACTCATGCATTTTTAAAATCAATTCAGCACGTTGTTTAGCATCAAAATTAACCTTCTCCGAAGATGGAAGAGGCAACAAATCAATAGGTGCACGAGGTAGGAAACCATACACAACTTCAAAAGGGCACATCTTAGTAGTAGAATGCAATGAACGATTATAAGAAAATTCAATATGAGGCAAGCATTCCTCCCACATTTTCTTATTATTCTTCAAAACAGCCCTAAGCATAGTAGACAACATTCTATTGACTACTTCAGTTTGTCCATCAGTTTGGGGGTGACAAGTAGTACTAAAAAGCAATTTAGTCCCCAACTTAGCCCATAAACATCTCCAAAAGTGGCTAAGAAATTTAGTATCACGATCTGAAACAATAGTATTTGGCACACCATGCAAGCGAATAATTTCATGAAAGAACAAATCAGCAACATTAACAGCATCATCGCTTTTATGACATGGTATAAAGTGTGCCATTTTCGAGAATCTATCCACGACAACAAATATGCTATCCCTCCCCTTCTTTGTTCGAGGTAAACCTAAAACAAAGTCCATAGATATATCCTCCCAAGGAACACTAGGTACAGGCAAAGGCATATATAAACCATGAGGATTGAGTCGTGACTTAGCTTTTTGACATGTAGTGCAGCGAGCAATAAAACGCTCAACTTCCCGTCTCATCTTTGGCCAAAAGAAATGTGTAGCAAGTACGTCCTCCGTCTTCTTCACGCCAAAGTGTCCCATTAATCCTCCTCCATGCGCCTCCTGCAACAACAAAAGACGAACGGAGCTAGCTGGAATGCATAGCTTGTTAGCACGAAACACAAATCCATCGTTAACAACAAACTTGTTCCACATTCTTCCTTCTTTACAATTCTGCATTACATCTTTAAAATTAGCATCATGCACATATTGATCTTTGATGGTCTCCAAACCAAATATTTTGAAGTCAAGTTGTGAAAGCATAGTATAGCGACGAGACAATGCATCAGCAATAACATTTTCTTTTCCCTTCTTGTGTTTAATGACATAAGGGAAAGTCTCAATGAATTCAACCCAGTTAGCATGTCTACGATTCAGTTTAGCTTGACTTTTAATATGTTTCAAAGATTCATGATCAGAATGTATAACAAATTCTTTGGGCCATAAATAATGTTGCCATGTTTCTAAAGTCCGAACAAGAGCATATAATTCTTTATCATAAGTAGAATAATTCAGACTAGGCCCACTCAATTTTTCAGAAAAGTATGCAACAAGTTTGCCATCTTGTAATAACACACCTCCTAATCCAATTCCACTAGCATCACATTCAAGCTCAAAAGTCTTATTAAAATCAGGAAGTTGGAGTAAAGGAGCATGTGTCAACTTATCTTTCAATACCGTGAAGGCTTCTTCCTGTGCGGTACCCCAAAGAAAAGGCACATCTTTCTTTGTAAGCTCATTGAGAGGTGCAGCAATGGTGCTGAAATCTCTCACAAAACGCCTATAGAATCCAGCGAGGCCAAGAAAACTCCTCACTTGTGTGACCGTTTTGGGCTGCGGCCAACTCTCAATAGCTTCAATCTTGGCTTTATCAACTTCAATTCCCTGTGGAGTAACAACATAGCCAAGAAAAGATACTCGGTCGGTGCAAAAGGTGCACTTCCCAAGGTTACCAAACAAACGTGCATCACGTAGAGCAATAAAAACAGCACGTAAATGTTCCAAATGTTCTTCCAAAGATCTGCTATAAATCAATATGTCATCAAAGTAAACTACCACAAATCATCCAATGAAAGCACGTAAAACTTCGTTCATTAATCTCATGAAAGTACTAGGTGCATTAGTTAACCCAAAAGGCATGACTAACCACTCATATAATCTCAGGAGATTGGTTTAGCGATTGCTAAGGCGCAACGTCGTGCACGTTTGTAGTCGGATCGTCAAAGTCGTCTCCACCAAATCGATAGTTATCATCTCATCGAAAGATCGGGACCCTCGCCTCTATCAAGTGGTATCAGATTTTCAGGTTGCTCGGTGAGAATTTCCAGTTTTCCTAGATTAGATTTATTTTCTTACCTATTGTCCAAGAAAAAGCCACAAAAAAGAGTTAGATCTATTCATCCTTGGTCCAAGCTAGTCTGAGCCTTTGCAATTTTCTTTTCATTGCTTGCATAGTTGAATTATCGGTTGCATCGTCGTGTCGAGTTGCTGGTCTTAGTGTCTAGTTCGTTTAGAGTTTCGAGTTCTGTTCACATTAGTCACGTCACCGCTGCATCATTATCTCTTCCGCTGTCCACCACCCATCCATCAATTTCCACCACGTGCTACCCACCATTCAATGTCATAATAATAGTTGAGATCGTTCACATCTTCACTTGATCCAATCTGCATCTTATCTAGTTTGTTTTGGAAAGAGGGAGAAAAAAGAGAGAGAAAAAACGAGAGAAAAAAAAAGGAGAAAAAAAAAGTCAGAGAAAAAAAAGGAGAGAAAGAAAAAAAGTGTGAGGAAAAAAAAGAGAAAAAAATCAAAAAAATCGGCACAAACTTTTTCAGAGGAAAGTTGGAGACAAAGTTGTTGATATATCCTGCTTGGCTGTTGTTTCACATCATTATCTTTACTGCCGTTGTGATCTTCACTTATATCTTGCTGTCCAGAGCTACTTAGTATCCTTCATTGATGCTAGTTGTGCTACGACGTGACCTCATTAGTGTTCTAGGCTCGCGTCTCTAGTTCAGTCTAGCCTAGGACCAGCACAGTACCGTCGTTGAGCGTTTATTCAACATTGTATCTTTGAATTGATTATTGCTAATCTTTTGCTACCATATATAGCCAACCCAGCTCCACATATTTCTACACCGTGTATACGTACGCTCCCCTGGCAATCGCTTTACTCAATATTCGGAGTTACTTGACACCGCTGGTTGCCGATCACCGCCTGCTGCATGGTAAGAACTTGTAAGACATTGATATTTGCTTTACTGTGAGCGTTTTACCACCACATCCTAGTAGTTATAGGAACATTATTTTTGGGTTCTGTTTCTTGTTCTACTAATCATGACAGGATCCAGAGTCAATTCATGGGCTTTGTCGATCGCGGGAGACGTGCCACCACCTTTGCAAATACCACAACCGTCACGAGAGGTGCACAAACATCCAAATGCACATGATCAGGTTAATGTATCTATACCACCATTTAATGGCCGTTTTAAACCTGCTTTATATATTGAATGGGAGTTCGACATAAAAAATATATTTGCTTCCCATAATTTCGATGAACATAAAATGGTTAAGGTTGCGGTTGGTTCTTTCACTGGTTATGCTTTGGTTTGGTGGAGTGAATATTGTCGGTTACACCCTGATTATATACCTACTACTTGGGATGATTTGAAACTTGCCATGCGACATACTTTCGTCCCTGCTTATTATACTCGTGACATGATTAAGAAGTTGCAACACTTAAAACAAGGTAGTGAAACTGTAACAAAATATTATGATGATTTACAAACTACCTTGTTGCATTCCTCTTTAGAAGAAAGTGAAGATGATTTTATGGATAGATTTTGGGGAGGATTAAACCGTGATATTCAAGAGATACTAATTCATGAAGAGTGTTATCCTATGGACCATTTGTTTCATCTTGCTTGCAAAGCTGAACAGGAAATAAAACGACGTGTTGGCCACGAGGAGAACAAGCGCACGGTGCACATTCCAAGAGTTGATATGATTGTTCCTTCAACTACTAGGCATACTATGACAACCACATCCGTTGTTGTCAGGACTACATCACCTCCACCATGTGACACATCGCCCCCGAGAGTGGCTACATCATCTGAGTTGATCATAAGAGGTAATGACAAAGGTACTGATCTTCCATCTCTACATGAGAATGATGAATGCCTTGTCAATTTGAATGCACCATCTGATGAGCTACCCACTACTTTGATCACACCACCTATTTTAGAGGACTACGTTGATAATTTGACTTTGCCATGTGATCAAACAACTGAAATACCAACAATTTTGAGTGCACCCATTGAATTAACTATTGATGCAAAAGAACCAATGTTTAATCATTTTGATATGACCTCTAATCTTGGTGATGATTCTGTGTTGAATGACTTATTGCATGTTTGCTTATTTAAGCATGTCGTAGCATGTAAATTTGATGCAAGTAAGGTTTATTCACCAATGTTGGGATGGTTTAATGATGAACATTGTCAATCTTTTGAAATGAATAAGAGCTTCACTTATATGTGCAAACTGAGTTGCAATATTTTCATGCCTTCTACTTCTTGTGCTAATTTTTTGGCTTTAGATTTTATGAACTATGCAAGTTACTCATCTATTCATGTGTCATATATGCAAAAATCAAGGAAAGTAAAAATGGATGACATATACATATACAACATGTACACCTTGTCTCTTTTGTTAGCCACATTTCAGATTAAGCAACGCCGAGGACGGCTTTATTTTCAAGAAGGGGAGGATGATGAGGACATGACTACCTTGGATATGACCAAAAATATTGCATATATGCATATTTGTCAGGTGATTTCTAGTGCAAACTATTCAATAATCTATTTATGTTATCCAGAACAAAAATACTTCACACACTTTTGTGTTTTGTCTAATTGCAGGTGTATGGGACATTTGTACAATCCACATATGAAGATAAGGAAGAAAGAGATGTTTATTTGCTGTCCAAAAAGTTCTCTCACGTCACTTTTGGCCCAAGAGAAGATAGAGTCCAAGTCTCTCACGTTCTGGATTCAGATTCGGACTGCACAGATATACCTGACTCAAAACGCACACAAGTTTTTCATACGGACTCCGAATTGGGTGATTCTTTTTTTGTTGGAAACTAGATTTCGTGCACTTTCCAACCCAATTGGAATCACCTTCAAATTCGTCCGGCGCGTTGAGTTGTGGACGAAACAATCTGATGCTGCAGCAGAATCCGAGTCAAACTACAAGTCCAAAGGTGTTACATCACCTCCACTTGGGCCCATTGGCCTTGTACGACCTAGATTTAGTTTTAGGCTGCCTTGGGACGTCCTCCCACCTCCTAGGCTGCCACCCCTTGCTCCTATATAAGTAGATCCATCTAGTAGCTTTTTCGCTTGGGATTTGTTTAGTTAGAAGTTAGCCATTGCAACTTCGTGTACTTCGTTTGTGTCCAACGACCAGACCAAGACCGCTTCTGGATCCCCACCATTATCAATACTTCATATTTATTTGCAATATTCAGATTGCTTTATCATATTCTTGCTCGTTCTTCGATTGCTTGCAGGAATAGACCTTCGTGGTCAGGCTGACCGTGCTTCCAGCATCGTCAGTAACCTCAGGAGATTGGTTTAGCGATTGCTAAGGCGCAACGTCGTGCACGTTTGTAGTCGGATCGTCAAAGTCGTCTCCACCAAATCGATAGTTATCATCTCATCGAAAGATCGGGACCCTCGCCTCTATCACAAACTTAGTTTTAAATGCTGTTTTCCATTCATCTCCCAATTTCATACGAATTTGATGGTAGCCACTACGCAAATCAACTTTGGAGAATATTGTAGAGCCACTCAATTCATCAAGCATATCATCTAGCCTAGGAATAGGATGACGATAACGAATAGTAATATTATTAATGCCTCTACAATCAACACACATACGTGATGTACCATCCTTTTTCGGCACTAGAATAATAGGAACAGCACAAGGACTAAGGGATTCGCGTATATAACCTTTGTCGAGAAGCTCTTGTACTTGACGCATAATCTCCTTCGTCTCCTCTGGATTGGTACGGTATGGTGCACGGTTTGGCAGTGAAGCACCGGGAACTAAGTCAATCTGATGCTCAATCCCTCGAATAGGCGGTAATCCCGGTGGCACGTCTTGTGGAAAAACGTCAGCGAACTCCTGCAAAATGTTAGTGACAGCAGGAGGCAAAGAGGAAGGCACGTCCTCGAATGAAAATAATGCCTCTTTGCACACAAAAGCATAGCAAACAGATTTGCTGAAATCTAGCTCATCAATATCAGATTTGGTGGCAAATAAACATGCACTTTTCAATTTAATTTCAGAAGCAACACTAGATGGTTTATTATTAGGCTTCATTTGTTGCTCAAATTCTTTTGCCACAATCTGATTTTCACTCTTATTCTTCTCCTGTTTTGCTTTATTAGCTCTATTAATATTATCTTTCAAAATGGAATCAGGAGTCATAGGAAGCAAAGTAATATTTTTATCCTTATGAACAAGAGTATAGTGATTGTTTCTACCATGGTGTACAGAATTTTTATCAAATTGCCATGGTCTACCAAGTAATAAGGAACATGCTTGCATAGGTACCACATCACAATCAACATAATCAGCATATGTAGAGATACTAAAATGCACACGAACAGTACGTGTTACCTTAACCTTGCCGCTGTTGTTGAACCATTGGATGTAGTAAGGATGTGGATGTGGTCTTGTGGTGAGAGAAAGCTTCTCCACCATCTCCATGCTAGCCAAGTTATTGCAGCTCCCTCCGTCTATTATGACACGCACAGAACGTTCCTTCACAACTCCCTTGGTATGGAACAAATTGTGCCTCTAATTTTGCTCAGGTTGTGTGACCTGCACACTCAAAACACGTTGAGCAACTAAACATTCATACCTGTCAGCGTCTTCAGGAGCCATGTATTGCGTCTCATGATCAGAATCATCTCCACCATGTTCTTCACGTGTAATAAGAGCCAATGTCTCCTCATCATAGTCACTAGCGGACTCATATCCACCACCCTCGGTAGCAATCATCACACGCGGAGATTTGCATTCTCTCGCATAATGACCTCCTCCCTTACAACGACGACAAATAATATCACTTGTGTGCCCTGTTGATGCCCTGGAAGAAGAAGAACTCTGTGCAGGCCCGGCAGGTGCGCTCTTGGCAGATAATGGTGGTTGTTCCTGTTTTCTTGTATCACGGCTGTAGGAGGCACCTGATTGAGGTGCTGGTGCAGTTGAAGTAGAAGATGCACGCTGTGTCCATGATGAAGGTCGGCCTGCAGAAAAGTTAGTTCGCGCTAATGCTTGTCGATCCTGCACTTCACGTTCAGCTTTACAAGCAAGATGGAATAAATGAGTGATATTAGTATACTCCTTATAGTCTAGAATGGTCTAAATCTCTCTATTTAATCCACCCAGAAAACGTGCAAGCATAGCTTCATTCTCCTCAACAATACCACATCGAATCATGCTAGTTTGTAATTCCTGATAATATTCTTCTACAGAATTTTTTCCTTGTCTTAAACGCTGCAATTTTTGAAGCAATTCACGTTGATAATATGGTGGAACCCAACGCGTACGCATAGCAGTTTTCAAAGCAGCCCAAGTAGTTGGAATAGGATATAATCTACAATTTTCAGACCACCAGACACATGCAAAACTAATGAAAGCACAAACAGCAGCAGCAACCCGTCTCTCCTCGGGATATTGTAAACATGTAAAACGTTGTTCAGTTTCTAACTCCCAAGTAAGATATATATCAGGAACATATCTACCCTCAAATGGTGGAATATTCAATTTCAGTTTAGGAATATGGACATCATCTCGTACCTGAGGTGGTGGTGCAGGCCTACCATTACGAATATATACCTGAGGTCGACCTGCTGGTGGTGGTGTTGGTGGTTGCACGTAGTTCTAATTTTGAGCAACCTCATCCTCCTCCGCATCAGCAGCAGGAGCCACAGAAGTATCAACAGCAGCACCAACAGTTTGGCCAAACACAAGAGGAACACGGCTCGCTCGGCGGAGGTCTATTTTGCGACGTGGAGGTAGTCGTTGTTGTTGTTGTCGGAGAGGTGCGTTAGGTGCAGCGGGTGGTGGTGGTGGAAGACGCACGAGCAATTCATTAAACTTGTTATCGAGCTTTGTTTCGAACGTCTTCTCCATGCCATCTATCTTCTCCATGGCCTCTTCAAATCTGTTTAGCACGTCTTGCACCTGTCCACTCATCATTTGCTGAAATTTATCATGCAAATCCTTATTCGTCATGTTCTCCCAGTCAGTCTCGTCGGCTTGTGATCCTGGCATGGTTAGCAGCAATAGAAACACACAAGAATATGATCCTATAGACTACTAACAAGAGGTGGTGGTGGGTGTCACAAATCCGTCAAGCAAATCTCAAATTCTTACCAGTTCTTACCCAACAGCAGGCGGTGATCGGCAACCGTTGTAGTCAAAAACTCTCAAAGCTTGGATAGAGCGATTACCAGGGAGAGTCAAACGCACGACGTAGATGTATGTGGAGCTGGGAAGGCTTATAATATGGTAGCAAAAAGGGTCAGCAATAATCAATTCAGAGATGCAAAGTTGAATAAACGCTCAACGACGGTACTGTGCTGGTCCTAGGCTAGACTGTGCTAGAGACGCGAGCCTAGAACACCAACAAAATCACGGCGCGGCACGTAAACAAGGGAAAAGCACACTCTGGAATTTTTTTTTCGCTCTCTTTTTTTTGCGCTCTTTTTTTTGCGCTGCTTTTTTTTTGCGAAAAATCACTATAATGGCGAGTGTCTCAAAACTCTTCCTAGCTCAAACTGACAGGATGGGCACGAAATTTTTTCGACCAATTTTTTTTTTCGACTGCCCGGACCCAAAAACTGGAAACGGGTCAAAAAAAACTTCCTATAATGGCACCTGTCTCAAAACACTCAGAAACACCTAAAAATAGGATAGCCAGAATTTTTTTCGAAAAATGCGTTTTCAAAAAATTTTGGGCCTAAACGGAGGGTGGTTTCCGGACTCTTTTTTTTCGAAACCTACTCCGGCAAGGAAACACGAATCGGAATCTAGATGGATCTCGAAAACAAACCTAATATGACAAGAACTCGGATTGGTGGTGGATATATGGTGGTAGATGGCAGCGGTGGTAGTATATGACAGCTGTGGTGGTATATGGATACGGATTCGAAGCGGTGGCGGATAAGCGGTGGTGGTAGATGGCAGGGGTGATGATGATGGTGCGGCGGCGGCGTGACAACTTATGACCAGAACTCGAAACTCTAAAAGACTAGACTCTAAGACCAGCAACTAGACACGACGATGCAACCGCAAATTCAACAAAGCAAAACCCTAAAAAGATTATGCAAAGGCTCAGATTGGTTCGGATATGATGAACTAACCCTAATTTTTTTGGGTGGCTTTTTCGTGGATTATAGGTATGAAGAACAGACTCGATCTAAACTACGAAAAACTGTAAAATCTCACCGAGCAACCTGGAAATCTGATACCACTTGATAGAGGCAAAGGTGTCCCGTCTTTCGATGAGATGATGGATATCGCTTTGGTGGCAGTCGACTTTGACGATCTGACTACGAACGTGCGAGGACGTCGCGCCTTAGCAATCGCTAAACCAACTCCGAGAGGTTATTGACCACGCCGGAGCACGATCAACCTGACCACGAGGCTCTGTTTCCTGCGAGCAAACGAAGAACAAGCAAGAAACTGAGATTGCAATCTGGATATTGCGAATATAAGATGAAAGCTTTATTGATCAAGGTGGGGTTCTGTGACGCCTTTGTCTGGTCGTTGAACACAAACGAAGTACGCGAAGTTGCAGCTATGGCGAACTTTTAATCTAAACAAAACCCAAAATCTAAACGATGCCCTAAGGGCTGTATATATGGAGGAAGAGGGGGGAATTTCGTGGCCCTTGGTGGAGGGGTCCGAAATCAACCCTATCTCTTGTTTCCCCACACATACGAACTCTAAAAATAGCCTATACTTATGTATTTCGAAATTACATGGGCCTGGCCCAATAATAAGGTGACGCAGCACCTAAAATAGCCTCGGGACGAAATTTATGAAGTGGCATCTTGTATATTTCGTCCAAGGCTTCATGCACCCATTATGGTGCTTCAAAGTCCTGAAATCATCACTTGTAACTCCGTTCTTGTTCCCCTTGCGCATGCCATCATCTCCATGCTTGTTCTTGCTCCAATGTTCATCCTTCTCCAAGCTAGGCCCTTCATTTGTAAGCAAAACAAATGTATCCAATTTAGGCAGCATCATATTCTCATGAACATTAGAATCATTACCAAGAAACGAAAGTACCTGGTAATTTAGTTGGCGTACACGAGCTCTAGTAATTGGTCCAGTATGTATAGCAGTAGGGGCTGTGGGTGTAACAATTGTATTGATGTCCTCATCACCCCACGCGTCAGCTTTGACCGCGCAGACCTCGCTGTTGACTGGGCCACATGTCTGGTTGACTTGATGACGTGTTAGTTGACCCGGCCCCACCTGTCAGCGACACTGACCGGCACTTTGTCCCTGACCAGTGGACCCCACTGGTCAGGTTTGACCCGGGGCAGCTCAGTTGACCTGCTGACGTCACAGTGATGTAGTGCTGACGCCATAACTCATTTTCTGGATTAATTATAATTCAGAAAATTCCAGAAAATTACCTAAACTTCAAAAAATCATAGAAAATCAACCGTAGCTCCAAATGAAATAAATTATACATGAAAAATTATCAGAAAAATTCAAGGAATCCATCTGTGCCGCTTTCATGCATGTTAGATCAACTTATACCTGCTGATCAGGTCAAATCAATTAAATGGCATTTGAATTTCACATATGGAGTTTGAATTTGAACCTAGGGTTCAAACCAACTCCATTTAACATGTTGCTAGTTGCATTAGCTCAAAACACAGCATATTGACATGTCATGATCATGCATCATATTGTGCATTGCATTGATTGTGTTCATTCTTTGTTGCCGGTGGTTGTCCCCTCTCGATAGACGTTGTACCGACGCTGTGATCGTTGACACTGATGAAGACCCAATGATATCTTCAGAAATGCCAGGCAAGCACAACCCCCTTGTTCATTCCGATACAAGCCCACTCTCTCGCTCCTGCTCTCTTTTACTGCATTAGGACAACAACAATTCATCTGTTACTTGTTGCGGTAGTTGAACCCCTTTATCCTCTGCATGATCTGTCATTGCCACAGTAAATAGATGAAACCCACTAGCATGAGTAGGAGTTGTTTGAGCCCTGATGTGCCTACTCATTCATGCTTGTTTGTCATGCCTGCTACTGCTTAGAGTTGAGTCAGGTCTGATTCATCGGGGATGAATCAGAGGTGTGTAAACATGTCCTACTGTTGAGAGCTAAGTGTGTGAACACGATTTGGTAAAGGTAGCGGTGAGAGTCCATGTAGGAGTGCATGGTGGGTTGTCTCATTGAAGCCATCCTTGGATCTAAGTTCCGTGTTTGTGATCCATGAAACAGTTACTACCACGCATTGGGCCCGAAAGCAATGGACCCTCTCGGCTTCTTGATCACCCTTGTCCTCTGTCTAGGAGTTGCAACTAGTTTCTGGTGTTTATAGGATATGTGTTGGCGGCCGTGCGTAGCGCTGACCCTAGGGGTGGGCTATGATGCGGTAGATACACCGTGGCACGGTGTACCGGGCGCCCGTTTGGTGTCTCGGGAACCCTGTTCACATCGTTCGGGGCCGTATGTGGAAACCTCGGCCAGACTCCCTGCGGATGGAACCTGGATAGGCGATAAACCTGGACTAGAGACTTGAGTGTTTAGGTAGGCCATGGCCGACACCCTCGTTGGGCTTCCGCTTGAAGGTTGCCGAGTACATGTCGTGTAAACGGTGGTAAGTGGTGAGAGCGTGTGTGAAGAAGTACACCCCTGCAGGGTTAACATCATCTATTCGAATAGCCGTGTCCGCGGCAATGGACTTCTGGGTTGCCTATAACAGTTCATAGACAAGTGAAGTGGATACTCTAAAACTCGCAAGATAAGTGTGAGTGCTATGGATGGCCTTCTCGTAGGGAGACGGGAGTGGATCCATAGTGGTGTATTGACTGGTGAATACGTGTACTCGTGTGCGCCACCTCGAAAGAGTTGCTTGCAATCGTAGTTCAGGTTAGCCATTGAGTCAAAGCTGGCTTGCTGCAGTTAAACTCCACCACCCCCCTTGTTGATACCGATGCATATGTAGCTAGTTCTAATGTAAGTCTTGCTGAGTACCTTTGTACTCACGTTTGCTTAATTTATGTTTTGCAGAGAGAGAGACTTCCGTCTCGCTAGTAGTTCCGCGTGGACTTCGACGTTAGCTTGATACCTCAGCTACGATCTTGTGCCCTCGGCAGGATCTGGTAGATAGTCAGGCTTCTTAGCCTCTTTCATCTGTAGATGTCTGTACTCAGACATGTTAAGCTTCCGCATGTGCTTTGATTTGTATGCTATGATTGTTGGGTCATGAGACCCATGTTTGTAATATCTCGTGATAGAGGCGGGGTGTCCCGATCTTTCGATGAGATGATACTACCGATTTGGTGGAGACGACTTTGACGATCCGACTACAAACGTGCACGACGTTGCGCCTTAGCAATCGCTAAACCAATCTCCTGAGGTTATTGACCACGCCGGAGCACGATCAACCTGACCACGAAGGTCTATTCCTGCAAGTAATCGAAGAACGAGCAAGAATATGATAAAAGCAATCTGAATATTGCGAATATATATGAAGTATTGATAAAGGTGGGGATCCGGAAGCGGTCTTGGTCTGGTCGTTGGACACAAACGAAGTACACGAAGTTGCAATGACTAACTTTTAACTAAACAAATCCCCAGGAAAAGCTACTAGATGGATCTACTTATATAGGAGCAAGGGATGGCGGCCAAGGAGGTGGGAGGACGTCCCAAGGCATCCTAAAACTAAATCTAGGTCGTACAAGGCCAATGGGCCCAAGTGGAGGTGATGTAACACCTTTGGACTTGTAGTTTGACTCGGATTCTGCTGCAGCATCAGATTGTTTCGTCCACAACTCAACGCTCCGGACGAATTTGAAGGTGATTCCAATTGGGTTGGAAAGTGCACGAAATCTAGTTTCCAACAAAAAAAGAATCACCCAATTCGGAGTCCGTACGAAAAACTTGTGTGCGATTTGAGTCAGGTGTGTCTGTGCAGTCCGAATCTGAATCCAGAACGTGAGAGGCTTGGACTCTATCTTCTCTTGGGCCAAAAGTGACGTGAGAGAACTTTTTGGACAGCAAATAAACATCTCTTGCTTCCTTATCTTCATGTGGATTGTACAAATGTCCCATACACCTGCAATTTGACAAAACACAAAAGTGTGTGAAGTATTTTTGTTCTGGATAACATAAATAGATTATTGAATAGTTTGCACTAGAAATCACCTGACAAATATGCATATATGCAATATTTTTGGTCATATCCAAGGTAGTCATGTCCTCATCATCCTCCCCTTCTTGAAAATAAAGCCGTCCTCGGCGTTGCTTAATCTGAAATGTGGCTAACAAAAGAGACAAGGTGTACATGTTGTATATGTATATGTCATCCATTTTTACTTCCCTTGATTTTTGCATATATGACACATGAATAGATGAGTAACTTGCATAGTTCATAAAATCTAAAGCCAAAAAATTAGCACAAGAAGTAGAAGGCATGAAAATATTGCAACTCAGTTTGCACATATAAGTGAAGCTCTTATTCATTTCAAAAGATTGACAATGTTCATCATTAAACCATCCCAACATTGGTGAATAAACCTTACTTGCATCAAATTTACATGCTACAACATGCTTAAATACGCAAACATGCAATAAGTCATTCAACACAGAATCATCACCAAGATTAGAGGTCATATCAAAATGATTAAACATTGGTTCTTTTGCATCAATAGTTAATTCAATGGGTGCACTCAAAATTGTTGGTATTTCAGTTGTTTGATCACATGGCAAAGTCAAATTATCAACGTAGTCCTCTAAAATAGGTGGTGTGATCAAAGTAGTGGGTAGCTCATCAGATGGTGCATTCAAATTGACAAGGCATTCATCATTCTCATGTAGAGATGGAAGATCAGTACCTTTGTCATTACCTCTTATGATCAACTCAGATGATGTAGCCACTCTCGGGGGCGATGTGTCACATGGTGGAGGTGATGTAGTCCTGACAACAACGGATGTGGTTGTCATAGTATGCCTAGTAGTTGAAGGAACAATCATATCAACTCTTGGAATGTGCACCGTGCGCTTGTTCTCCTCGTGGCCAACACGTTGTTTTATTTCCTGTTCAGCTTTGCAAGCAAGATGAAACAAATGGTCCATAGGATAACACTCTTCATGAATTAGTATCTCTTGAATATCACGGTTTAATCCTGCCCAAAATCTATCCATAAAATCATCTTCACTTTCTTCTAAAGAGGAATGCAACAAGGTAGTTTGTAAATCATCATAATATTTTGTTACAGTTTCACTACCTTGTTTTAAGTGTTGCAACTTCTTAATCATGTCACGAGTATAATAAGCAGGGACGAAAGTATGTCGCATGGCAAGTTTTAAATCATCCCAAGTAGTAGGTATATAATCAGGGTGTAACCGACAATATTCACTCCACCAAACCAAAGCATAACCAGTGAAAGAACCAACCGCAACCTTAACCTTTTTATGTTCATCGAAATTATGGGAAGCAAATATATTTTTTATGTCGAACTCCCATTCAATATATAAAGCAGGTTTAAAACGGCCATTAAATGGTGGTATAGATACATTAACCTGATCATGTGCATTTAGATGTTTGTGCACCTCTCGTGACGGTTGTGGTATTTGCAAAGGTGGTGGCACGTCTCCCGCGATCGACAAAGCCCATGAATTGACTCTGGATCCTGTCATGATTAGTAGAACAAGAAACAAAACCCAAAAATAATGTTCCTATAACTACTAGTATGTGGTGGTAAAACGCTCACAGTAAAGCAAATATCAATGTCTTACAAGTTCTTACCATGCAGCAGGCGGTGATCGGCAACCAGCGGTGTCAGTAACTCCGAATATTGAGTAAAGCGATTGCCAGGGGAGCGTACGTATACACGGTGTAGAAATATGTGGAGCTGGGTTGGCTATATATGGTAGCAAAAGATTAGCAATAATAAATTCAAAGATGCAATGTTGAATAAACGCTCAACGACGGTACTGTGCTGGTCCTAGGCTAGACCGAACTAGAGACGCGAGCCTAGAACACTAATGAGGTCACGTCGTAGCACAACTAGCATCAATGACGGACAGTAAGTAGCTCTGGACAGCAATATATAAGTGAAGATCACAACGGCAATAAAGATAATGAGGTGAAACAACAGCCAAGCAGGATATATCAACAACTTTGTCTCCAACTTTCCTCTGAAAAAGTTTGTGCCGATTTTTTTGTTTTTTTTCTTCTCTTTTTTTCCTCACACTTTTTTTCTTTCTCTCCTTTTTTTTCTCTGACTTTTTTTTCTCCCTTTTTTTTCTCTTGTTTTTTTTCTCTCTTTTTTTCTCCCTCTTTCCAAAACAAACTAGATAAGATGCAGATTGGATCAAGTGAAGATGTGAACGATCTCAACTATTATTATGACAATGAATGATGGGTAGCACGTGGTGGAAATTGATGGATGGGTGGTGGACAGCGGAAGAGATAATGATGCAGCGGTGGCGTGACTAATGTGAACAGAACTCGAAACTCTAAACGAACTAGACACTAAGACCAGCAACTCGACACGACGATGCAACCGATAATTCAACTATGCAAGCAATGAAAAGAAAATTGCAAAGGCTCAGACTGGCTTGGACCAAGGATGAATAGATCTAACTCTTTTTTGTGGCTTTTTCTTGGACAATAGGTAAGAAAATAAATCTAATCTAGGAAAACTGGAAATTCTCACCGAGCAACCTGAAAACTGATACCACTTGATAGAGGCGGGGTGTCCCGATCTTTCGATGAGATGATACTACCGATTTGGTGGAGACGACTTTGACGATCCGACTACAAACGTGCATGACGTTGCGCCTTAGCAATCGCTAAACCAATCTCCTGAGGTTATTGACCACGCCGGAGCACGATCAACCTGACCACGAAGGTCTATTCCTGCAAGTAATCGAAGAACGAGCAAGAATATGATAAAAGCAATCTGAATATTGTGAATATATATGAAGTATTGATAAAGGTGGGGATCCGGAAGCGGTCTTGGTCTGGTCGTTGGACACAAACGAAGTACACGAAGTTGCAATGGCTAACTTTTAACTAAACAAATCCCCAGGAAAAGCTACTAGATGGATCTACTTATATAGGAGCAAGGGGTGGCGGCCAAGGAGGTGGGAGGACGTCCCAAGGCATCCTAAAACTAAATCTAGGTCGTACAAGGCCAATGGGCCCAAGTGGAGGTGATGTAACACCTTTGGACTTGTAGTTTGACTCGGATTCTGCTGCAGCATCAGATTGTTTCGTCCACAACTCAACGCTCCGGACGAATTTGAAGGTGATTCCAATTGGGTTGGAAAGTGCACGAAATCTAGTTTCCAACAAAAAAAGAATCACCCAATTCGGAGTCCGTACGAAAAACTTGTGTGCGATTTGAGTCAGGTGTGTCTGTGCAGTCCGAATCTGAATCCAGAACGTAAGAGACTTGGACTCTATCTTCTCTTGGGCCAAAAGTGACGTGAGAGAACTTTTTGGACAGCAAATAAACATCTCTTGCTTCCTTATCTTCATATGTGGATTGTACAAATGTCCCATACACCTGCAATTAGACAAAACACAAAAGTGTGTGAAGTATTTTTGTTCTGGATAACATAAATAGATTATTGAATAGTTTGCACTAGAAATCACCTGACAAATATGCATATATGCAATATTTTTGGTCATATCCAAGGTAGTCATGTCCTCATCATCTCGCTCCTCGGAGCCTAATGAATAAATACTTGAGTTGTAGAGTTATGTTGTGATGCCATGTTGTATTTACACATATCGAGCATATTGTGTGTATGATTGAAATGCTTGGTATGTGTGGGATCCGACAATCTAGTTGTTTATCTCTGGTAGCCTCTCTTATGGGGAAATGTAGTCTTGTACTTCCACGAGCCATAGTAGTCCGCTACAGCCCGGTTCACCGGAGTCCTGCTAGCCTAGCACTACTGCTCATGACACTTGACTGGCCGGCATGTGTTTCACTTCGTTCCTGTGTCTGTCCCTTCGGGGAAATGTCACGCGGTGACATCCGAAGTCCTGCCTAGCCTGCTACAGCCCGGGTTCCCGAAGTCCTGTTAGCCCAGTGCTACAGCCCGGATTCACACGCTGCTAACCGACATGCTCGATGTGATTCATGTATGCCTGTCCCCATAGGTTAGTGCCGCTTTGGGTTCACGACTAGCCATGTCGGCCCGGGTTCTCCGTCATATGGATGCTAGCGACACTATCATATGACTTGGAATTGGGGTCCTGACAGCGTTGGTATCAGAGCCTGACTGCCTGTAGGATTACCAAGCAAACTGGTCGAAGTCGAGTCTAGAAATGCTTTAGTTATGTAAGGGAATTGATTGTGGAAGGGAACGTAAGGCTCTTTTTACTCCTTATACCTCATGCCCTCTGATCTGAGTCATCCTCTTCTTTTCTACGGGAATTAAGAACTAGGCCTTCTCATCTATCTATCAGGATGACGTGTTACTAATCCGTAGACTTATAGGATTGTTGGATTCAAGTCTCAGTTCAGTTCCTTTTACCTCCGTATGCTCATAGCTGGCCTCAGAACCTTGATATTGTAATGTTGAGTGGTCATGCCACTATTTTGCAGGATGTCTCAAATATTTCGAGCATTCACAGCCGTTATGCTGTCCGAGTCATCCCAGGTTTCTAAATAGTCTGATGCATTTGCAAATCCCTTCCTCCTGTTCCTGATGTCCATTTGGGCCAGATTAATCACACTAATCGGTGAGTTGAGGTACTTTGTTGCCTCGACATATATGTTGGAGCTATTACTATGACCCTAGGTGTTTTAGGGAGTCACCTAGTGATCTAGCCATGTTTTGTATCCCAAGTGTGTGATTCTGGCCATTATTCTCAAAAGCATCCCGTGATGCCATGTAGTGGTAGGTATTCTATTCATGGGTTCTTGAACCCGAGATTCACCCTACTTACCTCATGTTGATAGTGTTGCTAGTTCCTTTAGGATATTAGTAACCTTTGCGATAGTCCTCGAGGTCTGTGGTATTTCCTTCTTCCAAATACTATGAACCACTTATGGCAGAAGTTTGTTGTATCAAAAGATCACAACCATAGTGCTCTTAATGAGTTCTCCATTCTGCATTGTGAATCTGCCAGTCCTACCTATCTGCATGGGTTGTCCGGAAGAAATGTTGAGCTTTGCTCGACATACTAATCTATGCATCCACAACTCAGAAAATTATATGTTCCTCGAGTTGTTCCTCTTCAGTTGTATTCCGACCATCTTCTATCAGATGATAGCCAAGAGTATGTGTGCATTTGTGTTCATCGATGCCTATTATTCTTGTGGTCCGTCAAGCCATTCTATTCCAGAATGACTAGGAGAAACAAACTCCAGTACCTCATCCATATCTAGGATTGGGTCAAAGTAGTTGTATCCCGCAGATCAAAATGCCAATCCAGCTTTTGTTCTGTTCTACCTTGGAGTTCTATCCTATTCATGCCAAGAATATCATAGGAATTGCACCATCTCTTATGAATGTTTGATACAGTGATACTTCTCGCCATCAGTATTCATTCCTCGGTTCCGTGTTGTTGTAACCGGAATGCCGACAAGTGAATTGTGATGTGTGAAATCAATACTCCGAGCAACTCGTTGCTTTGTAGTAAATGGACAATATTCTCATTCTTAGCGTGTTGGTTATTGAATCACCACCCTAGGACTGATCGTGCTACCTAGTCCTTATCTCTGGTGCACTCCTCGATCAATGAGTGAGGATTATTCCATTCCTCGCTTATCTGATCATATTGTCTTGCTTTGAAAAGCAAGATTGTTCTCGAGCTTAGTAACATATCGGTGGTTCGTGATTTTCCGGATATCTTCTCGGAAGTATTACCAGGTTGTCACCTGACCGCTATGTTGAGTTCGTGATCAAGTTGGTTCTTGTAAACCACCCCTTCTCCAAGAATCTGTGTTGGATACCCCTGAGCTAGTTGGTTAAGCTAAACAACAACTTGGAGAGTTGGAAGATAAAAGACTTTGCCGAATTGGTTCTTTCTGAAGGGATATCTTTGTGTTTGTGTGTGTACTGAAGAAAGATGATATCTTCACCAATTGGTCCTCGTGATCAGTTGTTGGATCTATTGCCTTGTCAAAACTTTGACTTGAGTATGGGCTATTGTCAAGTCAAATCAGAACCAAGGATGTTCGTAATGTTGTCTTACTGTGGTTGATCCCTCGAGCATACACCATTACATCTTTTGGTCTGACCAATACTATCATCGTGCTCACATGATGGTGGAAGTCCAGTGATATGGAAATTCCGGTGAGTTGTTGTTGAGCCCATCAACAGCATTTTGTCTCCCCCATGATTCATGTTGAACATCAACCTAGTGTTGGAAACTTTATAAGCAATGCCTTCGTGTTCCGTTCATGAAGCTTATGCTTGGATGGAAGAAGTGACTTCCTCGAATTCATGTGCATTTGGTGCAAGTTGCCGCCGTGAGTTCGAGAAAGATTGTTTTTGTTTCCCCTGGCACCATCCCAAGTCAGTTATGCATGTGTGAATGTATTCTATGGTTTGGTAGATTAATTACCTCCACTCCATATGTATTCCCCAGCACACCAAGCCACTGATTGACTTGTTCAAGGAAAAGAAGTCTACGCTTGGGATTTAATCCATGGACTTGCGTAAAGACTTTGAAATCCTTGATGATGGTCCCCCACCTGAACTCGATAGTGTTTTACTATAAGACTACTACGTGGTCATGCTTGTCTTGGATAGCGTGTTCACAGGTTTGTAGCAGAACCAGCTCATGTTTTGGAGCTTGCTATCGCAGTTCATTCCCCGAGATTCTCGCAACATCATCTCATCAAATTGTGTTGCAAACTCTCATTTTCTTTCTAGACTGGATGGGTCTGGAATATCCTAACACCAACCAGGTCTGAATCTCAGGTAGATATGATGGTTGGAACGTACTCCAAGAACTATAATGTTGGTCTCTCTGTAACCAGTAACATGGATGTCGTGGCCAACACACCTAGTCGGAAGGCCTATTATGGTAGTATCTTGGTTGAAGAAGTTGGTCACCTCCCCATAAGGATCTCGCAGGATTTGCCTCCATAGTTATTCCTTATGGGTTCTTGAGCTTCCGAAGTCCGACCTTTTACTTGATGTTCTAGATATCAAATCATATCTATAAATGGATTACGCTAGCACATCAAGGAGAACATTAGAAGTAGAGTGTGAAATGTCTCTCCGTCGATCGTCCAGATTCTGTTCCCATAGCCTCGCTAAGGGAAGATCTGAGAAGGTGTTATCTTCCTTTGTATCCGCATCATCCATCACTAGTCATCATGGTGGTATGTTGTGTTGCCAGGATCCTTGACACGGATATTGGTAAAACCTTGATTAATATGGAGATGCTCAAGTTCCTGAGAGCACGCGCAAGCACCAGGTTTTACCATTGGCGTTAACTGGGATTTGCTTCCAGTTTCCTCGGTTATGTTATAACCTTTTCAAACAGTGGACTCACTCTCGACTGTTGAGTTCTTCCCCAGTTACCAGAATCATTCCCAACATTTGCATTTTGTTCCCAGCTTGCACCTCAGTAGTTGTTGTTCATGATCATCTTCAAAAGTGGACTTACCATGGGTCCCATCCATTTCCGATGATAAGCAAAAACCATCCATTGCGTTGTCTTCAACAAGATAGTCCTCATCATCCATTCTAGTCGGAGTATGCCATTCTTTGAACTTCTTCAAATGATTGTTTGTGATTGCCTTAGGCTGGTATAGAGAGTTTCAATGATCTTTGTATCAAAAGTAATTCTTTCTGCCACTTAAGGGAAAATCCCACGGGTCTTCTCCCCTAAGGTGCCCCATTGTGGATTCATGGCAATTATTTCATCGCTATCTTGAAATCATGCACCATCCTTTTCAGCGTGGAATTTTTGCCTACCCAATAGAACCTTGTCATCTACCTCCTTTTCCATCACTCCTGATCTGTGTTTCATGTCTCAGCTCAAGAGATGTTCTAACGTCTCACTCCATGAGTTGATCTTGAGTGCTTGATCTTCGGGGAGATCGTTTCATGTAGAGTTTCCTTCTGTCGTCATCATGTTGGATGAAGAGCTCAAACGTAAAGACGTCAAGATCAATTGGAGAAATGAATCAACATCTTCGAGAAGGGAAAGTGGATCATGAGATTGTGTTAGTTGGTGCCCCCTTTGTCTTCTTACCTCATGACCTGGATCTCGGGACGAGATTTTTGTTTAGTAGGGGTGTGTTGTCACAGCCCTAGAGTACCTGAGTGAAATAGTTGCATCTGCACTCATGCATCATGTCTAAAATTTCTGAAAGTTGAGTTGAGGTTTGTTGAAACCCTCAGAAACCAGTTCAAAATTAATCAACATTAAAATGTCTTCAAAGAAATCCAAGAAAATGTTCCTCTTAGTCTCCGAAAATATTGGCAAGAAGTAAAATTCAAACCAATGTTTTTGGTATCTCAGAAACATTTATTTTGGGTCTTTGAATTAATTCAATAACTATTTGCATTGGATATATATTCTTTATATAATTAATATATGTCCAATAATTCTGGAACATTTTATGTGGTTTAGGATATTTTAGTTCTAGTCACATATTTATTTTCAGGATTTTATAAAATGGTTTGGTGTTAAAACTAAACCCAAAATAATTGCAGAAAAATAGAAAACTGAAACAATTTAGAAAACAGAGAAGAGAGAGAGCTTACATGGGCCAACTCACCTGTGCAACCACCTGGCGGCCCAAGTGGCCGGCCCAGCCCACCTGGCCCTCCCTGTC
Organism: Triticum aestivum; assembly: GCF_018294505.1. Classification (NCBI taxonomy): domain Eukaryota; kingdom Viridiplantae; phylum Streptophyta; class Magnoliopsida; order Poales; family Poaceae; genus Triticum; species Triticum aestivum. The sequence continues at coordinate 367,854,416 of NC_057812.1, read as the reverse complement.
GTCTTCCTCCCTGCTAGGAGGACGGGCGCGTGCCCGACGCGCGCGCGCCACCGTGCGGCCACCTCCACCCTGCTTGCCTGCGTCCTCGACGCTCTGGACGTCTCCAACGATGCCACACACCCCCTGGAACCCCATCGCTCACTCTCTCGTCCCCATCCCCTCCTCTGGCTCCCTCTCTCTCCCACTGAGCGGATCTCGTCGCCGCCGCTTGCTGTTACCGCAGCCACCGCCTCCCCATAGCTTCTCCGACGTGTCCAAAAGCTTCGCCTCGACCCCCTCTTCCTCCCCACCGAGCCGCGCCTTCCCGGAGACCCTGCATCGACGCCATCTTCATCACCTTCGTCACCGGCCACCGGAGATTCCTCTCGCCGGCCCGCTCGCTCCGGTGCTTCCCCGGGCACGCCGAGGCCATCTCTGCACTCGCCGTGAGCTCCTGCCCCTTCTCCCCCTCTCCGTTCTTGCTCTCACACGCCGTAGCCGTCGCCCCCTTGTTGACCGAAGCCTGCCGCCGCCGCGCTCATCGCCGGTGATGCTCCGGTGACCATTTGGTCCCGGGCATGCGCCCATCATACTCACCGCACCCCGTAGACGCCGTAGGTGCTAAACACACATCACCACGGCCACCGCAACCGCGTCCCCGCTCGTGTCCGAACTCCGGCGCCGCCCCGAGCTCGTTTCCGACGAGCTCCAGCCGCCCTAGTTGTTGCTGCTTGCAGCGATGGATGCGGGCGAGCTCCAGCTCCCCGTGGACGCTCTCCGCTACTCGTATGGACGCCGGAGGAGCGAGCCCGAGACCCTCGGCCGTGTTTTGAGGTCGCCGCCGGCCATACTCCGGCGAGCCGACATGGCCGCGTGATTAACGGCTAAACCCCCACTAAACAACCCCCTGAGCCAATGACACATGGGCCCCGCGCCCTTAATTAATATTAGTTTAGTTCCTGTTTAGGTTTAACTAACCAGAGTGGCCCCACGCGTCAGCTTTGACCGTGCTGACCTGGCTGTTGACTGGGCCACATGTCTGGTTGACTTGATGACGTGTCAGTTGACCCGGCCCCACCTGTCAGCGACACTGACCGGCACTTTGTCCCTGACCAGTGGACCCCACTGGTAAGGTTTGACCCGGGGCAGCTCAGTTGACCTGCTGACGTCATAGTGATGTAGTGCTGACGCCATAACTCATTTTCTGGATTAATTATAATTCAGAAAATTCCAGAAAATTACCTAAACTTCAAAAAATCATAGAAAATCAACCGTGGCTCCAAATGAAATAAATTATATATGAAAAATTATCAGAAAAATTCAAGGAATCCATATGTGCCACTTTCATGCATGTTAGATCAACTTATACCTGCGGATCAGGTCAAATCAATTAAATGGCATTTGAATTTCACATATGGAGTTTGAATTTGAACCTAGGGTTCAAACCAACTCCATTTAACATGTTGCTAGTTGCATTAGCTCAAAACACAGCATATTGACATGTCATGATCATGCATCATATTATGCATTGCATTGATTGTGTTCATTCTCTGTTGCCGGTGGTTGTCCCCTCTCGATACACGTTGTACCGACGATGTGATCGTTGACACTGATGAAGACCCAATGATATCTTCAGAAATGCCAGGCAAGCACAACCCCCTTGTTCATTCCGATACAAGCCCACTCTCTCGCTCCTGCTCTCTTTTACTGCATTAGGACAACAACGATTCATCTGTTACTTGTTGCGGTAGTTGAACCCCATTATCCTCTGCATGACCTGTCATTGCCACAGTAAATAGATGAAACCCACTAGCATGAGTAGGAGTTGTTTGAGCCCTCATGTGCCTACTCATTCATGCTTGTTTGTCATGCCTGCTACTGCTTAGAGTTGAGTCAGGTCTGATTCATCGGGGATGAATCGGAGGTGTGTAAACATGTCCTACTGTTGAGAGCTAAGTGTGTGAACACGATTTGGTAAAGGTAGCGGTGAGAGGCCATGTAGGAGTACATGGTGGGTTGTCTCATTGAAGCCATCCTTGGATCTGAGTTCTGTGTTTGTGATCCATGAAACAGTTAGTACCACGCATTGGGCCCGAAACCAATGGACCCTCTCGGCTTCTTGATCACCCTTGTCCTCTGTCCAGGAGTTGGAACTAGTTTCTGGTGTTTATAGGATATGTGTTGGCGGCCGTGCGTAGCGCTGACCCTAGGGGTGGGCTATGATGCGGTAGATACACCGTGGCACGGTGTACCGGGCGCCCGTTTGGTGTCTCGGGAACCCTGTTCACATCGTTCGGGGCCATATGTGGAAACCTCGGCCGGACTCCCTGCGGATGGAACCTGGATAGGCGATAAACCTGGACTAGAGACTTGAGTGTTTAGGTAGGCCGTGGCCGACACCCTCGTTGGGCTCCCGCTTGAAGGTTGCGGAGTACATGTCGTGTAAACGGCGGTAAGTGGTGAGAGCGTGTGTGAAGAAGTACAACCCTGCAGGGTTAACATCATCTATTCGAATAGCCGTGTCCGCGGTAATGGACTTCTGGGTTGCCTATAACAGTTCATAGACAAGTGAAGTGGATACTCTAAAACTCGCAAGATAAGTGTGAGTGCTATGGATGGCCTTCTCGTAGGGAGACGGGAGTGGATCCATAGTGGTGTATTGAATGGTGAATACGTGTACTCGTGTGCGCCACCTCGAAAGAGTTGCTTGCAATCGTAGTTCAGGTTAGCCATTGAGTCAAAGCTGGCTTGCTACAGTTAAACTCCACCCCCCCTGTTGATACCGATGCATATGTAGCTAGTTCTAATGTAAGTCTTGCTGAGTACCTTCGTACTCACGTTCTAATGTAAGCCTTGCTGAGTACCTTCCGTCTCGCTAGTAGTTCCGCGTGGACTTCGATGTTAGCTTGATACCTCAGCTACGATCTTGTGCCCTCGGCAGGATCTGGTAGATAGTCAGGCTTCTTAGCCTCTTTCATTTGTAGATGTCTGTACTCAGACATGTTAAGCTTCCGCATGTGCTTTGATTTGTATGCTATGATTGTTGGGTCATGAGACCCATGTTTGTAATATCTCGCTCCTCGGAGCCTAATGAATAAATACTTGAGTTATAGAGTTATGTTGTGATGCCATGTTGTATTTACACATATCGAGCATATTGTGTGTATGATTGAAATGCTTGGTATGTGTGGGATCCGACAATCTAGTTGTTTATCTCTGGTAGCCTCTCTTATGGGGAAATGTAGTCTTGTACTTCCATGAGCCATAGTAGTCCGCTACAGCCCGGTTCACCGGAGCCCTACTAGCCCAGCACTACTGCTCATGACACTTGACTGGCCGGCATGTGTTTCACTTCGTTCCTGTGTCTGTCCCTTCAGGGAAATGTCACGCGGTGACATCCGGAGTCCTGCCTAGCCTGCTACAGCCCGGGTTCCCGGAGTCCTGTTAGCCCAGTGCTACATCCCGGATTCACACGCTGCTGACCGACATGCTCGATGTGATTCATGTATGCCTGTCCCCATAGGTTAGTGCCGCTTTGGGTTCACGACTAGCCATGTCGGCCCGGGTTCTCCGTCATATGGATGCTAGCGACACTATCATATACGTGAGCTAAAAGGCGCAAACGGTCCCGGGCCATGGTAAGGCGACACCCGTGGGAATACCGTGCGTGAGGCTACAAAGTGATATGAGGTGTTACCGGCTAGATCGATGTGACTTGGAATCGGGGTCCTAACAAATGATCACCTCCCCTTCCTTGGGTTGAGGTTTCTCTTCAGATGGGTCAGGAGCATGATAAGACATGACGTCCTTCTTCGGCAGATGGCCGGACTTCACAAACTCTGACAGTTTGCTCTCCGTAACAATGGATGGGACCCAGTTGCAGGTAATCGGAGGTTTAACAGCTTTGGGTGCCATTGAGTAAATTGAAGCCTACAACAAGATAAAGGAAATTTTCCGGTTTATTATAACCCGAAGAATAAGTATTATTGGGTTGTCTGAGATGGCAGCTTAAGTAGGGGCCTAATGACATACAGGTGGTTGTGTGATTATGTTTAAACAGCTGCAAGTATTAACGATGATGAAAATTGTCTTAAGTCGCCAAAAGCAGGCAGTGCTGACAGTCAATATTATCTTAAACCGGTCACATGAACTACTATGTCTGAAACAGAGTCGACAGATGCCGTTTTTTGGCTAAGTGTGGAACAAACTGGTTTCACAAGTTGCAGCTATTATTTTGGATCAAACGATCGTTCTGAAAAGAAAAATTTCTAGGCCTAAAACCAATGCAGAGAAGTTCATACACTCGAAAGAGGCCTTTAAACAAGGGAAATGAGACCTATTTCTATTCGAGATGGGTGCGGAACAGCCGCCGTAGTAGTTCTAACTGTCTAAAGATCAAAAAGGAGCACCGAGGAAGAAAACTATCAAGGGTTTGCAACGGGCGGCGATGAACATCAACGAACTCGGGAGGCCGCAATGTAGATCTAAAAGCAGGGAAGGAAAAGGACTTACGGATGCAGAGCTGTTGCAGGGTTCTGTCGCGTTTCTCTGGTCAAGTCAGGTTGATGCAGCGGCCTGAGTTGGAGAAGACGAGGAAATCTGCGGCGGCGGTGGCGGCAGAGCTCGAGCGGCAGAGAAACAGTGCTAGGAGGAAGACGACCGAGGAAGGAGAATGGGAAAGACCTAGGTCGCACCTATTTATAAGGAAGGGCCGACTGAGACAGCGCGAGAAACAAGGGGACCGAACATCATTATCCAGCGACCCCGACGCCTCGTTTTTCGGAATGGTCGGTAAAGGCAAAGATCCGTTGGAAGATATGATGGAGTAAAATATGAATTTAATTGAAGATGATGTCACGACGGGTTAACGCGGATCCAGAAGATGACGTCATGGCGTGTTAAAACCTTTGCGTAGACAAGAAGACCGAAGGCTTGTTTCTTAAGGTATTTCAAGATTGACATGAACCGGTTCAAATCAATCTAGGGCCTAATGTTGGGGATATAACTATTTGTGTAAGCCGCCCAGGAGGGGCGGGGTTACGCAAAGATGGACTCATCAGAAGAAGCCCAAGATGAAGCATGAAGATGGCGGTTCAATAAAGGGTCTAAAGCCCATAGGCGACTTAAGGCCCATAGTGGTAAACCGCCATCATGGCATGACTTGTATCATAAGGTAGAATTAACTAGTCACCGAGCCGGAGACTGTCTATGAGCTGGCCGGGACTCTGTAGGCCGCAGGGCGTCAACCCGTGTATATAAGGGGACGACCCGTCGGCGGCTTAAGGGAAGAAAACAACTGATCGAGAGCCAGGCATAGCGTATCTCGCTCCCTGGTCATCGAAACCTCAAGCAATACCAACCCAACTAGACATAGGCCTTCCTTCACCGTAAGGGGCTGAACTAGTATAAACCTCTCATGTCCTTTGTCCCGATTAACCCCTTTAAGCTTCCTAGTTGTGATGGCTCCACGACTAAGTCCTTTCAAGAGGACATCTGCATGTATTAAGCGCACTATCGTAAAGAAAAGCTTCTCCTCGTCCAGCGAGCCACCGCGCGCGCGTGAGCAAGGGAGAGGTCATACTAGTAGTAAGCAGATCTTCTCCTCATTTGTGAGTTGACGGGACACATCAAAAGTAGTGTATTAGTCTCCAAAAAGGGCTGACCATGTCCATGGCTACCATCCCGTGCTTTGTCATTCAGTGTGTGCACGATTCACATTCCATTGAGAAAATAATGTTGCGTACGTGCCATTGAATAGAGTAACTTAATTTATAAAAAAATGCGCCACCACATCATGATCGAACTTTGATTCATCCACGCATGCTTCCCATGAACAACTACTACACTCGCCAAATTATCATGTGAGTTGCCTCTTCGTGTAGAAATGAGCTCAGCATTTACCTGCGCGTGAGTATTGGGGAGAGAGGCAAAGAGTACCTGCATCAGTGCCTTCACCTCTTCTCTTTGTGCTCGTATTCATTTTTTCGGGTGATTTGTGCATGCACTCCACTTACGTTTGTGACCATTGGTGAGTCACTCCTACTATACTTAACTCCATTTCCTTGCATGACACGTGGACCTGGATGCTGGATGTCCCACGTGTCGGCAAAACTTAGAAGAACGCCATTTTCCGACGACCGAGAAGGAGCAAGAAACCTCGCGGTGGAGCGTCTGGACTCTTTAATATTTTATTCAACGGTATAAAATCTACCCAATCTTCTCCACAGTAGACCGGAAGAGTCTGAAACACGGCAGCCCAGTGTAGTTACATCATACATGGCCAACCCACACTATCACCATATTTCTTGGCCTCTGTGCAACACCTAGCTCTAGTAATCCACCAGCATGTATCGCTTCTCGCTCCTTATCTCTCTCAAAGTGCGGTGGGCTGGCAAGTTTGCCGTCTATTGAGGTCAGTTAACTCATCACTCGCTCCCACATGTTAGCGACATGCCAAGAGCATTCTAAAAAAATTACTGTACTCTATTGTTATGCCAAGAAGAGTAAGCGTTTTGACCGACGGACCAAACGAGATAGGCGTGCCGTGCCGTGAGTGGGTCCAGTTTCTCATTTTGAACTTTGTTTGGTGTAGTAGTAACTCTTGGTTTTGCACCTTCATAGAATGATGAAAATCCCCGCTAAAAAGGAGTTTTGCTTTCTGCTAATCCCATCAACCGTTCTTGTTTTGTGCATTAAATTGTTAAGTGCCATAACTAAGATATAATTAACCAATGCACGTAAAACATTCTTGTTTAGTACTATTGTACTCCACACGCATTCATGCGTTGCGATTAGTACTACTCCCTTCATCCATACGTATGTATAGGGCCTAATGTAATCTTCGAGGTTGCCTTTGACTATTGATAAGATTTTATATAATTTGAAAATTATATCATTCGAAGATCCTTTCACGTACGAATTTGACGGTATGCTTTGAGCGACTTGCATGTCCTATATTGCTCCTATTTGGATACTCTAACTTAGCTAGAGGTTAGACTAACTCATGACTAACCGTGAACTAACTCTAGCCAAAGAGGTGTTTCGATGACAGGGTTAGATTGACAATAAATGCACTTGATGGAGAGAGAAAAGTGATTTTTCAATGGGCCCCACGAGAACTAGCTCCAATTAGCACCACTTGGCTGGCGGGATAGAGAGATAAAAGTGATTTTTTAGTGGGCCCAATGAGAACTAGCTCCAATTAGCACCTCTTGGGTGGGATAGTTTTTTTTGTGGGTTAGGTGCAATTTCCTCCAATTTAACCCTCATGTTTGGATAATTTAGGGCTATTTGAGCCCCAACTAGCTCAAACTAACTCTAACCCATGGATCCAAACAGGGCCAAAGTTAGTCTCGGAAAAAGCATTAAGCCCTATATACATGGACAGACAGAGTACCTAATACTAGCAAGCGCTCACGATTAGTAGTAGTTCATTGGTTGGTTTCGATTTTTGATTCAGTTGTTGTGTTGCTATCGTCCAATATTCGCGTGTGTTTGTTTCTAGAATTAAAAAGGAGGGTCTATAAGTGATAGAGGCAAAGGTGTCCCGTCTTTCGATGAGATGATGGATATCGCTTTGGTGGCAGTCGACTTTGACGATCCGACTACGAACGTGCGAGGACGTCGCGCCTTAGCAATCGCTAAACCAACTCTGAGAGGTTATTGACCACGCCGGAGCACGATCAACCTGACCACGAGGGTCTGTTTCCTGCAAGCAAACGAAGAACAAGCAAGAAACTGAGATTGCAATCTGGATATTGCGAATATAAGATGAAAGCTTTATTGATCAAGGTGGGGTTCTATGACGCCTTTATCTGGTCGTTGAACACAAATGAAGTACGTGAAGTTGCAGCTATGGCGAACTTTTAATCTAAACAAAACCCAAAGTCTAAACGATGCCCTAAGGGCTGTATATATGGAGGAAGAGGGGGGAATTTCGTGGTCCTTGGTGGAGGGGTCCGAAATCAACCCTATCTCTTGTTTCCCCACACATACGGACTCTAAAAATAGCCTATACTTATGTATTTCGAAATTACATGGGCCTGGCCCAATAATAAGGTGACGCAGCACCTAAAATAGCCTCGGGACGAAATTTATGAAGTGGCATCTTGTATATTTCGTCCAAGGCTTCATGCACCCATTATGGTGGCTTCAAAGTCCTGAAATCATCGCTTGTAACTCCGTTCTTGTTCCCCTTGCGCATGCCGTCATCTCCATGCTTGTTCTTGCTCCAATGTTCATCCTTCTCCAAGCTAGGCCCTTCATTTGTAAGCAAAACAAATGTATCCAATTTAGGCAGTATCATATTCTCATGAACATTAGAATCATTACCAAGAAACGGAAGTACCTGGTAATTTAGTTGGCATGCACGAGCTCTAGTAATTGGTCCAGTATGTATAGCAGCAGGGGCTGTGGGTGTAACAATTGTATTGATGTCCTCATCAATAAGTCACCTTACGAAAACAAAACAATCCCAAAACACTTAGGCGTGGTGCATTAACTCCCACCTCGGTTCTTGTTTCTTGACCTATCAACCAATAAGAGATGTGGGGCGTGCATGTTTTCAATGACTCGAGACTACCAAACACCACATGCAGTGGTTAGTTCATTGCATGCGGTGCTATTAATTAGCAAATAAACATTAAGTTCTCTCGTTTTCCCCTCCCTGGTCATGGTGCACAACCTAAGATGACTTATTCACCTAGACAGAGGGAGTAGTACTTACTATGGGAAAGGTGGAGTGATGGTTGCTTCGCTCGAGCAACTTATTACTCTGGGATATTGGAGTACCAGCGAATTCAATGAAGAGAGAAATGATGGTTGCTTCGTTCGAGCAACTTACTGTGGCGAAGGTGGGGCTCTATGATTTGACTGCTCACTAGTCATTATTACTGTGGCGCAACGACTGGGGTGAATCTCCCATGTAGTTGTGCACTCAATATTGCTGCATGGCAGGTGGAGCCGGATGAAGGATGTCACATATGTCGGCGAAATGAAGTTGAATTGTTTCTGGCATTGCTATCAATCTTTCAGGATTTGTTTATATGTACGCATAATTTCCCAGCATAATGAAATTGTACTGTGATGCTATGAAGGTTTCAACTTTGGTTCCCATAGAAAAAAAGGTTTCAACTTAGGATTCATGTGTCCTCTTGCCTCAAGATTGTCTCATTACAACATTCCATCAAATACAAATGAAACTACCATGGTTGCTAATGCATCTCAATGGTTCGTAGATCAGCGCCAATATTCACATCACAACTGAAGACAAAGTTGTGAGAAGGTGTACAAATAAAGAAAAATATATAATTGATCGATGATGTTCGTAGGCATGGCTCCATTTCCTGGGCACAGTGTTCATTGGTTGGTAGCTAGTTTCACGCAGCTCTGTAGCCAAGAAAGAGGTGTATGGAGGACATCACGATCCGATCATTTTGTGTAGTTCCACTAAAATCGAGTTGGTCATCCCTGTTTGCAAAGATATTCAGTCAGTGTGATTACAATAATAGTGGAACTAGATGATGAAACATAACACACACAAATAGAAGCCGATCACCTCTGCGATCTCTCTTTAGGACTAACTACTCATTGGAGAAGATTAGGCACGGAGTTGGATGAGGAGCATAGCAAAACCAATCTCCCATTCTGCAGTCCCACAAAAATGTAAAAATGTTGCCCATGTGACATTTTGGCGGAACTGCACAAAACACTCTTAATAAAAAAGTGATTTGTGCAGTTCACCAAAAGGTCGCAATAGGAATGAGGTGAAATGGATAGCCCTGTTTGCAAAAGAGGTGGAAAGGAAACAATTACTGCCCTCTAACATGAGTTGAAGACATATACACCGACAAAAAGAAGCATATTCCATGTCATAAGGGAAAGATAGCGGCATGGTGGTTTATCAAAAATGGTTTGAGGACAAGATTGCAAGATGATAAGTACACCGGCCGAGATACATTTTAAGCAAAGAACTAAAGAAGATCTGCATGCAGGATTTTCCACATGCAGCAACGTGGGAAGATGGGCAGTGGAGCAAGACTAGAGGAAGCTGTACCTAAGGGTCGTCGGGGTGTAACTAGGAGGGCGCCGGCAGACGGGAACTGCCCATACTGCAGCAGCGAGCAAGTGGTGAAGGCCCTACCGCGCCGGAGCTTGATGAAGAGAACGGCGGGTACCATAGATCGGGACGTGCTGCCTCAACGCCGTCGAATGGAGAAATGATGCACATCCTCCCTTTTTGTCGGTGGACGGGATGCAGCCGGATCAGTGACCAACGGTGAGAGAGAGAGGCCACCGCCGCCTTGTGTGAGATGTGACGAGAGACAAACCCCGGTAGGCAGGCTCCATTGTATATAGTGGAGCAGATTTCTTTTTTCCCGATGACAATCATTTTATATTCTGTACGTGCCATTGAGGAATACAACTTTATTTAATACTAATAAATCAAGTTGAACTTTGTTCCGTATATGCGTGGTACACAACCCTCCTTCGAGTAAACAACCGCTACATGCATCAAATTATCACGTGGGCTGCCTTTTCGTATAGAAATGAACTCCACCGTGTACCCACATGGGTGTGGCCGGGAACGAGACATGAGTATGTGTGTCGTGCGTGCACCTCTTCTTTACGTGCAGGTACGTGCATACGTGGGTGGGTGTGAGAGAGATGGTTTGTGTGAAACGGAGGCAATGTGTCAATGATATCTCAAACAAAAAAATGTAACATATGCAAAGTGTGTGAAACAGAGTCATGGATTTATCATATATGGACGGAGCTATCCATGAGAAGAGAGTGGAGGGATCATCGGCGTGAGATATCGATAGAATCGAAAACAGGGATGAAGTGTGTGGGTGTGCGATCGATAAAGAGTGCCATCGAATTTTTTTTTGCGCACGTCAAAGATACAGGGCAGCTGGCCTAATGGAATGTGAGAGGGAAAAGGTGCATTTTGTCTCTGTGGCATGGATACCTACCTACAATGTCCGACTATTGGTGTGTGGGGGGGGAGTGATGAGGACATCAATGCCATTGTTACACCCACAGCCCCTACTACTACCTATACTAGACCAATTACTAGAGCTCACGCACGCCAATTAAATTATCAGGTACTTTCGTTTCTTGGTAATGATTCTAATGTTCATGAGAATATGATGCTGCCTAAATTGGATACATTTGTATTGCTTACAAATGAAGGGCCTGGCATGGATAAGAGTGATGAACATTGGAGCAAGAACAAGCATGGAGTTGATGGCATGCGCAAGGGGAACAAGAACGGAGTTACAAGTGATGATTTCAGGACATTGAAGCCACCATAATGAGTGCATGAACCCTTGGACGAAATATACAACATGCCACTTCATAAACTTCGTCCAGAGGCTATTCTAGGTGCTGCGTCACCTTATTATTGGGCAGGCCCATGTAATTTCGAAATACATAAGTATAGGCTGTTTTTAGAGTCCGTATGTGTGGGGAAACAAGAGATAGGGTTGGTTTCGGACCCCTTCCCCAAGGGCCACGAAATCCCCCCCTCTTCCTCCATATATACAGCCCTTAGGGCACCGTTTAGACTTTGGGTTTTGTTTAGATCAAAAGCGCCATAGTTGCAACTTCGCGTACTTCATTTGTGTTCAACGACCAGACCAAGGCGTCACAGAACCCCACCTTGATCAATAAAGCTTTCCTCTTATATTTGCAATATCCAGATTGCAATCTTAGTTTCTTGCTTGTTCTTCGTTTGCCTGCAGGAAACAGACCTTCGGGGTCAGGTTGATCGTGCTCCGGCGTGGTCAATAACCTCTCGGAGTTGGTTTAGCGATTGCTAAGGCGCGACATCCTCGCACGTTCGTAGTCGGATCGTCAAAGTCGATTTCCTCCAAAATGATAGCCACCATCTCATCGAAAGACGGGACACCTTTGCCTCCATCAAGTGGTATCAGATTTCCAGGTTGCTCGATGAGATTTTACAGTTTTTCGTAGTTTAGATCGAGTTTGTTCTTCATACCTATAGTCCACGAAAAAGCCAAAAAAATTAGGGTTACTTCATCCCATCCAAACCAATCTGAGCCTTTGTATAATCTTTTCTGTATTTGCTTTGTTGAATTTGCGGTTGCATCATCGTGTCAAATTGCTGGTTTTAGCGTCTAGTCCTTTAGAGTTTCGAGTTCTGTTCACAGGTTGTCACGTCGCCGCTGCCATATATCAGCACCGCATCATCATCATCGCTGCTGCCATATACCACATATTCACCGCCAATCCGAGTCCATATACGCCACCACATATCCACCGCCATCACACCAATCCGAGTCCACCTGCAACATATATCCGCCACCAGTCCGAGTTCCACCAGATTCATCTCCGCCACCAGTCCTATTCCGAGTCCAGTATTTTGTTACTCTATTTTGGATTTCAAGATCACGCCATACTCTGAGTCGTGATAGAGAAGAACTCCCCAACTTCGGAGCCATCCGCAGAAGAAAAATAGTTCCAGTTTCAAAAAAAACTAAGTCCGAAAAATTCTCGCTAGGCAGTTTTTAGGACAGTGTAGACTTTTTTGAAAAAAAAATGTTGAGGAGCAAAAAAAGAGGAAAAAAGTAAAAATAAAAGAGAGGAAAAAGGTGAAAAAAGGAAAAAAAAATTCAGAGTGTGCTCCTCCCTTGTTTACGTGCAGCGTCGTGATTTTGTTAGTGTTCTAGGCTCGCGTCTCTAGTACGGTCTAGCCTAGGACCAGCACAATACCGTCGTTGAGCGTTTATTCAACTTTGCATCTCTAAATTGATTATTGTTGACCCTTTGTGCTACCATATTATAAGCCTTCCCAGCTCCACATACATCTACATCGTGCGTTTGACTCTCCCTGATAATCGCTCTATCCAAGCTTTGAGAGTTTTGACAACATCGGTTGCCGATCACCGCCTGCTCCTGGGTAAGAACTGGTAAGAATTTGAGATTTGCTTGACGGATTTGTGACACCCGCCACCACCACCACTTGTTAGTAGTCTGTAGGATCATATTCTTTTGTGTTTCTACTGCTACTAACCATGCCAGGATCACAAGCCGATGAGACTGACTGGGAGAACTTGACGAACAAGGAGCTTCATGATAAGTTTCAGCAAATGATGAGTGGACAGGTGCAAGACGTGCTAAACAGATTTGACGAGGCCATGGAGAAGATAGATGGCATGGAGAAGACGTTTGAAATAAAGCTCGATAACAAGTTTGCTGAATTGCTTTCGCGTTTTCCACCACCACCACCGGCTGCACCTGCCGCACCTCTGCAACAAAAACAACAACGACTACCTCCACGTCGGGAAACAACCCTCTGTCGAGCGAGCCGTGTCCCTCTTCAGCCTGGCCAAACTGCTGGTGCTGCTATTGATACTTTTATGGCTCCTGCTGCTGATGTGCAGGAGGATGATTATGTGGGAGATTACGAGGATGAGGTTGATCAAAATCAGAACTACGTGCAACCACCAGCACCACAACCACCAGGTCATCCACATGCAAATAATGGCAATGTTAGGGCTCCCCCTCAGGTACGAGATCATGACCATCTCCATAAACTGAAATTGCATATTCCACCATTTGAGGGTAGATATGTTCCTGATATATATCTTACTTGGGAGTTAGAAACTGAACAACGATTTACATGTTTACAATATCCCGAGGAGAGACGTGTTCCTGCTGCTGTTTGTGCTTTCACTAGCTTTACATGTGTTTGGTGGTCTGAACATTGTCGATTATATCATGTTCTAGCTACTTGGGCTCCTTTGAAAACTGCTATGCGTACTCGTTGGGTTCCACCATATTATCAATGTGAATTACTTCAAAAATTGCAGTGCTTAAGACAAGGAAAAAATTCGGTAGAAGAATATTATCAGGAATTACAAACTGGCTTGATTAGATGTGGTATTGTTGAGGAGAATGAAGCTATGCTTGCACGTTTTCTGGGTGGATTAAATAGAGAGATTCAAACCATTCTAGACTATAAGGGTTATAATAATATCACTCGTTTATTCCATCTTGCTTGTAAAGCTGAACGTGAAGTGCAGGATCGATAGGCATTGGCGCGGACTAACTTTTCTGCAGGTCGACCTTCATCATGGACACCACGTGCATCATCTACTTCCACACGTTCTGCTACACCGGCACCCCCGTCGGCTGCCACCTCCAACCGTGATACAATAAAGCAGGCACAATCACCACTATTTGCCAAGAGCACACCTTCTGGGCCTGCAAAGAGTTCTTCTTCATCCATGGCATCAACAGGGCAAACACATGATATTATTTGTCGACGTTGCAAGGGTGGAGGTCATTATGCGAGAGAATGCCCATCTAAGCGTGTGATGATTGTTACTGAGGATGGTGGGTATGAGTCCGCTAGTGACTATGATGAGGAGACTTTGGCTCTTATTACACATGAAGAACACGGTGGAGATGATTCTGATCATGAGAAGCAATACATGGCTGCTGAAGATGCTGACAGGTATGAATGTTTAGTTGCTCAACGTGTTTTGAGTGTGCAGGTTACACAAGCTGAGAAAAATCAGAGGCATAATTTGTTCCATACAAAGGGAGTTGTGAAGGAATGTTCTATTCGCGTCATCATAGATGGAGGGAGCTGCAACAACTTGGCTAGCATGGAGATGGTGGAGAAGCTATCTCTCACCACAAGACCACATCCACATCCTTACTACATCCAATGGTTCAACAACAGCGGCAAGGTTAAGGTAACACGTACTGTTTGTGTGCATTTTAGTATCTCTACATATGCTGATTATGTTGATTGTGATGTGGTACCTATGCAAGCATGTTCCTTATTACTTGGTAGCCCATGGCAATTTGATAAAAATTCTGTACACCATGGTAGAAACAATCAGTATACTCTTGTTCATAAGGATAAAAATATTACTTTGCTTCCTATGACTCCTGATTCCATTTTGCAAGATGATATTACTAGAGCTAATAAAGCAAAACATGAGAAAAATAAGAGTGAAAATCAGATTGTGGCAAAAGAATTTGAGCAACAAATGAAGCCTAATAATAAACCAACTACTATTGCTTCAGAAATTAAATTGAAAAGTGCATGTTTACTTGCCACCAAATCTGATATTGATGAGCTAGATTCTAGCAAATCTGATTGCTATGCTTTTGTGTGCAAAGAGGCATTATTTTCATTCGAGGACGTGCCTTCCTCTTTGCCCCCTGCTGTCACTAACATTTTGCAGGAGTTCGCTGACGTCTTCCCACAAGACGTGCCACCGGGATTACCACCTATTCGAGGGATTGAGCATCAAATTGACTTAATTCCCGGTGCATCGCTACCCAACCGTGCACCATACTGTACCAATACAGAGGAGACGAAGGAGATTATGCGTCAAGTACAGGAGCTGCTCGACAAAGGTTATATACGCGAATCTATTAGTCCTTGTGCTGTTCCTATTATACTAGTGCCTAAAAAGGATGGTACGTCGCATATGTGTGTTGATTGTAGAGGCATTAATAATATTACTATTCGTTATCATCATCCTATTCCTAGGCTAGATGATATGCTTGATGAATTGAGTGGCTCTACAATATTCTCCAAAGTTGATTTGCGTAGTGGATACCATCAAATTCGTATGAAATTGGGAGATGAATGGAAAACATCATTTAAAACTAAGTTTGGTTTATATGAGTGGTTAGTCATGCCTTTTGGGTTAACTAATGCACCTAGTAGTTTCATGAGAATAATGAACGAAGTTTTACGTGCTTTCATTGGACGATTTGTGGTAGTCTATTTTGATGATATACTGATTTATAGCAAATCTTTGGAAGAGCATTTGGAACATTTATGTGCTGTTTTTAATGCTCTACGTGATGCACGTTTGTTTGGTAACCTTGGGAAGTGCACCTTTTGCACCGACCGAGTATCTTTTCTTGGCTATGTTGTTACTCCACAGGGAATTGAAGTTGATAAAGCCAAGATTGAAGCTATTGAGAGTTGGTCGCAGCCCAAAACGGTCACACAAGTGAGGAGTTTTCTTGGACACGCTGGTTTCTATAGGCGTTTTGTGAGAGATTTAGCACCATTGCTGCACCTCTCAATGTGCTTACAAAGAAGGATGTGCCTTTTTTTGGGGTACCGCACAGGAAGAAGCCTTCACGGTATTGAAAGATAAGTTGACACATGCTCCTTTACTCCAACTTCCCGACTTTAGTAAGACTTTTGAGCTTGAATGTGATGCTAGTGGAATTGGATTAGGAGTTGTGTTATTACAAGATGCCAAACCTGTTGCATACTTTTCTGAAAAATTGAGTGGGCCTAGTCTGAACTATTCTACTTATGATAAAGAATTATATGCTCTTGTTCGGACTTTAGAGACATGGAAACATTATTTATGGCCCAAAGAATTTGTTATACATTCTGATCATGAATCTTTGAAACATATTAAAAGTCAAGCTAAACTGAATCGTAGACATGCTAAATGTGTTGAATTCATTGAGACTTTCCCTTATGTCATTAAACACAAGAAGGGTAAAGAAAATGTTATTGCTGATGCTTTGTCTCGTCGCTATACTATGCTTTCACAACTTGACTTCAAAAAATTTGGTTTGGAGACCATCAAAGATCAATATGTGCATGATGCTGATTTTAAAGATGTAATGCAGAATTGTAAAGAAGGAAGAACATGGAACAAGTTCGTTATTAATGATGGCTTTGTGTTCCGTGCTAACAAGCTATGCATTCCTGCTAGCTCTGTTCGTCTTTTGTTGTTGTAGGAGGCGTGTGGAGGAGGATTAATGGGACACTTTGGCGTGAAGAAGACGGATGACATACTTGCTACACATTTCTTTTGGCCAAAGATGAGACGCGATGTTGAGCGTTTTGTTGCTCGCTGCAATACATGTCAAAAAGCTAAGTCATGACTCAATCCTCATGGGTTATATATGCCTTTGCCTGTGCCTAGTGTTCCTTGGGAGGATATATCTATGGACTTTGTTTTAGGTTTACCTCGAACAAAGAAGGGGAGGGATAGCATATTTGTTGTCGTGGATAGATTCTCGAAAATGGCACACTTTATACCATGTCATAAAAGCGATGATGCTGTTAATGTTGCTAATTTGTTCTTTCGTGAAATTATTCGCTTGCATGGTGTGCCAAATACTATTGTTTCAGATTGTGATACTAAATTTCTTAGCTACTTTTGGAGATGTTTATGGGCTAAGTTGGGGACTAAACTGCTTTTTAGTACTACTTGTCACCCCCAAACGGATGGTCAAACTAAAGTAGTCAATAGAACATTGTCTACTATGCTTAGGGCTGTTTTGAAGAATAATAAGAAAATGTGGGAAGAATGCTTGCCTCATATTGAATTTGCTTATAATCGTTCGTTGCATTCTACTACTAAGATGTGCCCTTTTGAAAGTGTGTATGGTTTCCTACCTCGTGCACCCATTGATTTGTTGCATCTTCCATCTTCGGAGAAGGTTAATTTTGATGATAAACAACGGGTTGAATTGATCTTAAAAATGCATGAGTTAACTAAGGACAACATTGAGCGTATGAATGCTAAATATAAACTTGCTAGAGATAAGGTTAGAAAACATATTGTCTTTGCACCTGGAGATCTTGTTTGGTTACATTTGCGTAAGGATATGTTTCCTAATTTGCGCAAATCAAAGCTAATGCCACGTGCTGATGGTCCTTTTAAGGTGTTAGAGAAAATAAATGATAATGCATATAAACTTGAGCTGCGTGCAGATTTTGGGGTTAGTCCCACTTTTAACATTGCAGATTTGAAGCCTTATTTGGGTGAGGAAGATGAGCTTCCATCGAGGACGACTTCATTTCAAGAAGGGGAGGATGATGAGGACATCAATACCATTGTTACACCCACAGCCCCTACTACTACCTATACTGGACCAATTACTAGAGCTCGTGCACGCCAATTAAATTATCAGGTACTTTTGTTTCTTGGTAATGATTCTAATGTTCATGAGAATATGATGCTGCCTAAATTGGATACATTTGGTTTGCTTACAAATGAAGGGCCTGGCATGGATAAGAGTGATGAACATTGGAGTAAGAACAAGCATGGAGTTGATGGCATGCGCAAGGGGAACAAGAATGGAGTTACAAGTGATGATTTCAGGACATTGAAGCCACCATAATGAGTGCATGAAGCCTTGGACGAAATATACAAGATGCCACTTCATAAACTTCGTTGAGAGGCTATTCTAGGTGCTGCATCACCTTATTATTGGGCCAGGCCCATGTAATTTCGAAATACATAAGTATAGGCTGTTTTTAGAGTCCGTATGTGTGGGGAAACAAGAGATAGGGTTGGTTTCGGACCCCTTCCCCAAGGGCCACGAAATTCCCCCCTCTTCCTCCATATATACAGCCCTTAGGGCACCGTTTAGACTTTGGATTTTGTTTCGATCAAAAGTTTGCCATAGTTGCAACTTCGCGTACTTCGTTTGTGTTCAACGACCAGACCAAGGCGTCACAGAACACCACCTTGATCAATAAAGCTTTCCTCTTTTATTCACAATATCCAGATTGCAATCTTAGTTTCTTGCTTGTTCTTCGTTTGCCTGCAGGAAACAGACCTTTAGGGTCAGGTTGATCGTGCTCCGGCGTGGTCAATAACCTCTCGGAGTTGGTTTAGCGATTCCTAAGGCGCGACGTCCTCGCACGTTCGTAGTCGGATCGTCAAAGTCGATTTCCTCCAAAACGATAGCCACCATCTCATCGAAAGACGGGACACCTGTGCCTCTATCAGGGAGGGGCAGAGACCTAACTATAGAGAGGTAGATGAACTCGTATATGTGTGGAGAAGGAGAGACACCTAGCTATGTATTGAGGGAGATCAATCGGCATCCATGCATATGTGTAGCAGAGGAATAAGGTTGGGAGAGAGACAAAGGTAGAGTGCCGAAGGGTTGGTGGTGGAGTTGCTTCTCATGAAGAGGCCTGCTAGACAAATGGAGGATACGAGTGCAATATCAATAAGAGAGGAGATGTCTGCCTGTTTATGCACGTGCATGTGAGAGACGGGCCGGGAGGTATGCAAGGATGATGAGGGGGTTGGTATGTTTGTGGTAAGCAGATGTAACTACATAGGAAGATCAATCGTCATGTGTCGGAGAAAGGGAGAGACATAACTAGTGAGGTACGTTGATCGATGCGTGGGGAAAAAGAATTATAGTCGACCTAGCTATATGTAGGGAGACGGTAGGTATACATGCATGCATGTGTTAGAAGCAAATAAGGTCCCGAGAAACGGACAGGGGGAGAGGGGTGTGGCTAGGAGGTGGTGCGAGAGGCCTACTATGTCGAGGGGGAGGAGTGTGCGAGTATGAGATCGATGAAAAGAGGGGTGGGAGTGTGCACATGCGTGGAACCATATTGGACATAGGGGGGCATGGACGGTGAGAAGAGAAGAGGGGAAGTGTGTGTTTGTGGTAGGCACACTTGGCTAGAGAGGTATATCGACCGATGTGTGTGCCGAAAAGGAGCCGAGGGGCCTACACACACCGTGGGTGAACGACCTAAAGACAAATAACGAATGTGCGCAATGGAGGGGACACTAAGGGAGGGTGAGAGGGGGCGGGCGTGTGCATGCACGATAGAAAGTTAGCGCTAGCTACAAAGAGAAGAGGATTGTGTGGGTGTAAAAGATGAATAGAGATTATAATTCATTATAAAAAAAGTGGATTCAGATATTTGAAGAAGATATCATAGTGTTTTAAACCGACGCATGAATGAATGAATATATACAATGGTGGCATGCATGGTGTAGTTATGAACATGTTATACTACATACAATATATAGACCATTTATTATAATTTGTGATAATGTGTGGCTTTTGCAGCTTAGGGCTAAATACTTGTCATAATGTAGAGGGCGGGGCACTATACTTTGTGTGATAAACACGATGTACGCACGGAACATGGTTTAGATTATGAAGATCTAGTTAGTACATCAAATGTACTATTATTTGGAATCAGCATCAAGTGTATTCAAAAATTTGAATTCGAGTTCATATAGGACACATAGTTCATATCTATCTCTATAGTAATCATGTGGTGTGTTGTTAAGATAATACATGAATGATGGTTTAAGTTGGCAACAATCATGATTGTAGATTCTTATTCAAATAGAGAAACGAATTCAAATTTAGTTCGAATTGCAATAGTAGTATAAACATTTGGAATGCACTAAAATGTTGGTGTGAGTAGGTTAGATGCATTATACAGCCAGCGAAAAAAATTTAATTGGACATAACATGGATTCATAGCTTTGAATAGCATTTGTACAGTAAAATGAGACAAGACTCTCGGTTTGTGTGGTGCGAATAGTTTTATTTTTTTTCATTTTTATCGTTGAGGGAAGTGCGAATTGATTTGGTACGTACAATATTACACGTTAGGCTTGTCCGTAAAATTCAACCCGCTCCTTGTTATATCTCGAAAATTCAGATATAGTGCTCCCAAAACTCGCGCCTTCACAACCCGCGCCTTGCTATCCCGAAGTTACAACGCGCATGAAAACTCCCTCCAGCTGCCAAATCTCGACACATGAAATCCCCCTTCTAACCCTGAGCCGAAAGGGCCGCTAGTTCAACCCGGTGGAGGTACTTTTGTAACACACTCTTCATTTTGGTCAAGCGCATCCCTAAGTCATGGTTCCTCCCTCCCATCACCTCCTTTTCTCCAAAATCCCAGGCCGCCATAACCTCTCTACTCCAGCCATGAAACCCCATCCTCCTCCGTCCGCCACCCACCATTGCCTAGCTGGAGCCTCTTGCCCGACGACGTAGTCCACCGCAACAGCATGACATCCCTTATCCACCTCCTCGGATGAGGATCCGTCGTTGATCTCGTTGTCCCACCGGTTCAGCCGCCTCGTCCTCCACCTCCAAGGAGCTGCTCCGATGATCGCCTCGTCTATCGCAGCTGATCCATCCCCACATCACTGCCTTAACCTGCTCCACCGGAACAACATCATCCTCACCGACTCCTCGGCGCCACAAAAGAGGTTGTACACTGATGTTGGCTTGAACTACGTCGGTATTTCCCCAAAGAGGAAGGGATGATGCAGCACAACAACGATATGTATTTCCCTCAGTGATGAGATCAACGTTATCGAACCAGTAGGAGAACCACGCAACACCACGTAAAAAGCTCCTGCACACAAAGAACAAATACTTGCAACCTGATGTAAGAGAGGGGTTGGCAATCCCTCACAGGTAAAAAGATAGGTAAAATTGTAGTAGATTGGATAAATAGATCTCACGGGAACGTGAGATAAAATAATTAATAAAAATTGCAGCAAGGTATTTTTGTATTTTTTGGATTAATATATCTGAAAATAAAAGCAAATAAAAATAGATCGCGAAGGCAAATATAATAAAGAAAAGACCCGAGGGCCGTAGATTTCACTAGTGGCTCCTCTCGAGAAAAATAGCATACTGTGGGTAAACAAATTACTTTTGGGCAATTGATAGAACTTCAAATAATCATGACGATATCCAGGCAATGATCATTATATAGGCATCACGTCCAAGATTAGTAGACCGACTACTGCCTGCATCTACTACTATTACTCCACACATCGACCGCTATCTAGCATGCATCTAGTGTATTAAGTTCATGGAGAAATAGAGTAATGCAATAAGAACGATGACATGATGTAGACAAGATCTATTTATGTAGAAATAGAGCCCATCTTGTTATCCTTAATAGAAACAATACATGTGTGTTGGTTCCCCTTGTATCACTGGGATCAAGCACCGTAAGATCGAACCCGAACCCATCACAAAGCACCTCTTCCCATGGCAAGAAAAACCGATCTAGTTGGCCTAACTAAACCAAATATTCGAAGAAGAAATACGAGGCTATAAGTAATCATGCATATAAGAGATCAAAAGACTCAAATAACTTTCATGGATAAAAACATAGATCTGATCATAAACTCAAAGTTCATCGGATCCCAACAAACACACCGCAAAAAGAGTTACATCAATAGACGTCCAAGAGACCATTGTATTGAGAATAGAAAGAGCGAGAGGAAGCCATCTAGCTACTAACTATGGACCCGTAGGTCTACAATGCACTACTCACGCATCATCAGAAAGGCACCAATGAGGATGATGAACCCCTCTGTGATGGTGTCTAGATTGGATCTGGTGGTTCTGGAACTTGCAGCAGCTGGAATTGATTTTCGTCGACTCCCCTAGGTTTCTAGAATGTTGGGGTATTTATAGAGCAAAGAGGCAGTGCGGGAGGCCACCGAGGTGGGCACAACCCACCTAGGCGCGCCTGGGACCCCAGGCGTGCCCTGGTGTGTTGTGCTCCCCTCGAAGCTCCCCTCAGGTACTTTCTTGGCCCAATTGGTGTCTTCTGGTCCAGAAAAAAATCTCCGAAAAGTTTAGCTGTGTTTGGACTCTGTTTGGTATTGATTTTCTGCAAAGCAAAAAACAAGCAAAAAACATCAACTGGCACTGGGCACTATGTCAATAGGTTAGTCCCAAAAAATGATATAAAGTTTCTATAAAATGATTGTAAAACATTCAAGATTGACAATATAACAGCATGGAACAATCAAAAATTATGGATACGTTGGAGACGTATTATACACTCATTGCATCGCACCTTCTCCTTAACTCGACCTCCCGGCGCTGACGGTGCTCCATCCCGCACCCCCATGGCGCGGATACCTCGAAGCCGGCGCCGCCGGCGACATCTCCATGGTAGCTCTCCCTCAGTGCAGGCCCTTTCGGTCATGGTGTCCATACCAGCCGGATCTGCTGCTGCTGCTCCAGCTCTCGCTCGCTCACTCGCGCTGCTGCTGCTTCTCTGGCTCTCGCTCGTGCTTCTGCTTTGCTCTCCCCCTCGCTCGTGCTGCTGCTCTGCTCTTGCTCTCACTCGCGCTGCAGATGCTGGAACACGGGCTGCTGTAGCTACACGAATTGCTGCTCTGGCTCTAGTTCATGCTCCTCCTCCAAGCATTGCTGCTCCAGCTTCTATCTGCTACTGTATTCCCCGTCGATCGCCTGTTGATTTAGATCATTGTTTCTCTACTACTAGTGCTCGAGCGGCCTAAACTACATGTGAAGTCCCTCTCTGTTACCAGTGTGTTCAGTTTCGGGAGTAACATTTAGATTCCACAGTAAATTTCAGTTTCAACAGTTAAGTTCAGAGTCAACGGTTTTTACCTCATCTTTGTAGTCAGGTGATTTTGGTGATGTAAATTTTACATTGATCGCTTTTTGGTAATGTATTTTACATCATCTATTGCAGATGCTATTAGAATCCCACTTGAGATTAATGATGTCTGTCTTGTACTGCTTCAGCCTCGACATCTTACAGCTCGCCGGAGCTGCTCCAACGACGAAATCATCCATCACAACAGAGCAGTGCCCTGGACGCTGCCTATAGATTCCCCAGATCTTCCTCCACACCTCCGATAGCCACCTCTGCCTTAACTTCTTCAGCAACCAACCCAATGATGCTAAGGTCAACACGGCTACGGCAAAGAGGTTGTACACTTGTCACATCATTTATTACTCTACATTCATGTCGATCCATTAGGGCTATTTTGGTTCAAAGGAAAAAGTGAAGGAAAAACATAGCAATAGGAAATTTTCCTATGGCACTCTAATTATTCATGCACTTTGTTGAAAGGAATGGAGCAAAACATCCACCTAGACCTACTTTTCAAAATCCTATGCATGAAAACAAGACCAAGTGCATTAGTGGCAGAATAACATTCTAATTGTACACGCTTTCATATGGTTTCACTTTAATTTGGCCATGTTTCTTTGCATTCCTCTGCTCTTACAATAACTATGAACCAAACACACAAGTTGACAGAAATCTTGTGTTTACAATGCTCTGTTTTCCACGTGCATTCCTAACCTATTCCGGTGTTTTTCCTATCCCTACGTTTTTAGAATTCTGCAAGCCAAAGGAGCCCTTACAGAATTACTTCAGTTACAGGTAGGTGTCGAAGAAAACTTTGTGTGGTTTGTCCTGCTCATGCCGCGACGTCGTCCACCTCACCTGAGCTGCTCCATCGACAGAAGCATCCACCAAACCAGACATCATGACTCCTGCCGTCTTTCATCGACTCATATCTCCTTCCCTGCCGCCGGCACCCACCACAACTGCATCACCATCATCGACTCAGCAGATGAGCCTGAGGAGTACACGGGTCTAGAAGAGAGGTCACTGTCGGTGTCAAAACCGGCGGATCTCGGGTAGGGGGTCCCGATCCGTGTGTCTAGGCCGGATGGTAACAGGAGGCAAGGGACACGAAGTTTTACCCAGGTTCAGGCCCTCTCGATGGAGGTAAAACCCTACGTCCTTCTTGATTAGTATTGATGATATGGGTAGTACAAGAGTAGATCTACCACGAGATCGAGGAGGCTAAACCCTAGAAGCTAGCCTATGGTATGATTGTTGATGTGTATGTCATCCTACGGACTAAAACCCTCCGGTTTATATAGACACCGGAGAGGGTTAGGGTTACACAAAGTCGGTTATAATGGTAGGAGATCTTCATATCCATATCGCCAAGCTTGCCTTCCATGCCAAGGAAAGTCCCTTTCGAACACGGGACGGAATCTTCAATCTTGTATCTCCATAGTCCAGGAGTCCGGCTGAAGGTATAGTCCGGCTATCCGAACACCCCCTAATCCAGGACTCCCTCAGTAGCCCCTGAACCAGGCTTCAATGACGATGAGTCTGGCGCGTAGATTGTCTTCGGCATTGCAAGGCGGGTTCCTCCTCCGAGTACTTCATAGAAGGTTTTGAACACAAAGATAGTGTCCGGCTCTGCAAAATAAGTTTCCACATATTGCCATAGAGAGAATAATATTTACACAAATCTAATCTGCTGACGTATTCCGTAGTGTGACATCACACCACGGCCAAGCTTTTATTCGAACCGTTTTACTGTCCCATCTCAGCGCGTTATGCGAGGCGGTTTCCTTGGCACGTCTTGTTAAAGCAAAGATCGTGTCCCCTTATTTCGGGATTCTCATCAATACGGGCGTGGGTAACCCAACCGCGCCATTGATTATGGTGCTTGGAGATAAGCGAGTTTTACCAGGCTGGTGGGGAGATGTAGTTGTGTCCACCCATATAAGGGGATAAGGATCCACCTTTTCACCTACGCCTTCTTCCTCCTTCGCCTATCCATTCTTGCGCACTCGAGCTCCAGCGCCCAAGTCCGCACTCCCCACCTCAACCTTCTCCAGCCATGTCCGGAGCGGGAGGCAAGTGGATGGTCTCCTCCATCATGGAGGGACATATCAAAAAGCTGAGGAAGGCTGGATACCTGTCTAACGACATCGCGTACCGGCTCCCCGAAAAGGGGCAGCTCATCCCCACCCCTAGGCCCCATGAGAGGGTGGTGTTCCTCCCCCATTTCCTCCGCGGACTGGGCTTCCCTCTCCACCCATTTGTCCGAGGGCTCATGTTCTACTACGGCCTGGATTTCCATGATCTGGCCCCGAACATCGTCCTCAACATGTCGGCGTTTATCGTCGTGTGCGAGGCCTTCCTCTGCATCCGCCCCCATTTCGGGCTCTGGCTCAAGACTTTCAACGTCAAGCCGAAGGTGGTGCGCGGCAGCCAGGCGGAGTGCGGAGGCGCCATGGTGGGCAAGATGGCCAACGTCCTCTGGCTCGAGGGCTCCTTTGTGGAGACCCTGAAGGGGTGGCAATCGGGGTGGTTTTACATCACCGAGCCGCGCGACGCCGAATGGGTCGCAACCCCCGAGTTTCGGTCCGGACCCCCAACGCGGCTCACGTCCTGGAAAGAGACGGGCCTATCGTGGGGTAAAAAAAGGAGAGCTAACCGGACTCCAAACATGCGTCAAAACCCTGGTGGACAAGAAGCTCAAACTTGTCAACGTACTCCAGGTTATGCTCATCCGCTTGATCCTCTCATGCCAACAACGGGCTTTCAACCTGTGGGAGTTCGACCCGGCGCTGCACCAAACTCTGAGCAGGCTCTTCGACATGACATACGAAGATGCCTGGAAGGTGCTTTTCAAGGGCGCCGAGGCTCCCGCATCCGCTACTGAGGATCATTGATTCAGTGTGCAGTGTCACGCTCTCGCGGTAAGCTATTTTTTCCTTTTACAGGGTACCAGTTTTTCATAGTTTGACTCCATGCGGGATCTAAACTCCCTTACCTTTGACAAGATTGGCAGGTGACCTCCGGACAGATCAATTGTCCGGCTCCTTTGCCCGAAGGCCCAACGGAAGCTCGCTTGGCGAAGCTGCTGGTTCCGGCACCGTATGTGGTGCCGGAGAAGAAGGTCAAGAAGAAGGCCACGGGGACTCGAAAGAGTGCCCGGCGCCCGGAGGTGTCGGATTCATCATCCGACGAATCCAAGACGCACTCCTCCCGCGAAGACGAGGAGGAGGAAGAAGAGACCCCTCCCCCTCCAGCGGGGGAAGGGAAGAAAAGGAAGGCCGCCCCAACTGGGGAGGCCGAAGGGTCCAAGAAGGGGAAAAGCCTTCCTCCGGACTGCTCCACCAACGCCGACGGCGGCGGAGAGGAGTGGGCGCCTAGGGCCAAGCCCCTGGCCAAATCGTAAGTATCCGGATACCAAAGTAATTCATAGTATTCGTTTATTGCATAGCTTTCGCTCATGTCGAATATGTTTATGCAGCCCACCCAAAGACCGGCTCGACGCATCGTCGAGCGGCTCACTGGACTCGTCGGATGTGAACTCGCTTCCGACGGCTTCCTTCCCCCGCCCGACGGACGACACCGAAGTGTTGTCTCAACAGGTTCCAAGCTGGGAGGAGGTGGTCCTGGAGGCGCCGCAAGGCAACCTCCTGGACTCCAGGAGTAAAGGGGATGAAACCCCTCGGGGCTCCAAGTCCGGCTCTAGGCCGGACACCGCTCCGGAACCTTCAGAGGTTCTAGAGTCCGGCGGGGGACCTCCTTCCAAGAGGAGCAAGTCCGCCGTGCCGGTGGCCCCCGTCCAACCGGAGGCGCCAGACAATATGTTGGAGGCGCTCCAAGGCGCCTCCATTGACGAGGAGCACCGTGCCATTATGAGTGCGGTGGTCCAGAAGGTTCAGTCCGCTAAGAGCGGACTGACTGAAGCTTGTACTAGCCTTTTGACAGGCTTTGGGGTAAGTAAAGAATGTGTAAATAATATTACCGCATAGACAGTAGCCCCTGATGCTCTGTTTGGCATTCGGGAAGAAAAGCCGAATAGAGGATCAAATAAAATTCACAGGAGTCTAACAAAAGGAGTCAATATGCGTATGCAGGCTTCTTTGCTTGCGTCCGCCGCACTGACTGCGGAAGTGGACACGCTAAAGCAGAACCTTGAGCGGTCCGAGCAAGAGCTCGGTCGTGCCAAGAAGCAGCTCGAGGACAACGAAGGTAAGAAATACCTTGTTAGAAATATATATAAAAAGGTGCAGTTGCAAAGAATGACAGGATTATTGTGGCTATTGTAGGGGCCACGTCTGAGGTGGTGACCCTTAAGCGAGCGCTGGTCGAGGCCGAGAAGAGTGCGGCCTCGGAGCGCACCGAGCGGGAGAAGTATGAGGCCGAGGTTGGCAAGGTGCGGCAAGAGCTCCAGGCTCTCATGGAAAAACATGAGAGTTTGGAGCTTGACTCAAAGACGCGAGCGTCCGAGCTCGTGGTGGCTATTGAAAATGCCAAGTCTGCCAAAGCCGAATCCCAGAAGACCCTCCAAGAGTTGGATGAGGTGAAGAAGATAGTGGCGGGTAAGGCATTCTTTATGCAAAGCAAACACATAAACATGAGTTACTTTTTACTTACCCGAATCTGGAGCTCTCCAGGAGCGTTTGCAGATCTTCCCCGGAGTGTGTCCAATGCCGCTATATTCTATCGAGCCAAGGAGGGAAGCTCGACGGATAAGGTGTTCTGGTCTCAGTATGCTGAGGCCGGACATCCCGTGCCCCTGAGCGACCAACTGAAGCAACTGGTCGAGCTCCACAAGGCGTCCGAACAGGCCATGAAGGGCCTCATTGTTCGGCTGTGGCCTGGAGGGGCTCTGCCTGGGAGCTATTTCGGGCTGGTGCGGCGGCTGGTGGAGGCCTGTCCAAGGCACGAAGTCATCAAGCGCTCCGTCTGCATTGAGGGTGCCTGTAGGGCCCTTGCCCATGCTAAGGTGCACTGGGGCAAGCTGGATGCTGAGAAGCTTGTGAAGGATGGGCCACCGCCGGGGAAAGAGCATCGCAAGCCTGAGAATTACTATAAGGATGTTCTGAAGGGTGCCCGCCTTGTGGCGGATGAATGTTCTAGGGATGTAATTTTTGAGTGAAACTTGCTCGTTTTGTCCTGTACGCTGAAAACTTGTTTATATGCGCTAAGCAATGCTGTTGGAATTTAAAATATTACCTCCTGTGCGGCTGTTTATCAATTCTGAGAGATGGCGAGTCATCGGCTTCTGCCCCCGTGCCGCTAGTGCTGGGGTGTTCGGGGATAAACCTGAGCGCTCTTTTTCCCATGTTTGGGTCCTTCGAGGGAGGCGCTCAGCCCAACGAACAAGGCAATCGGACTATAATGCGTGAACACTCTCACTTAGCCATAGAATTCTATAATTTTAAATTTCGGCGAAGCCCCTGGTATTCAGAAGACCGAGTTCGGGGCGCTATCAACGCCTTGGCCGGACAGAGCCGGCTCCTCGCCCTAAGCGGCATAAGTCTTTAGGGACTCGAAAAAACCACTCGAACAGCGACCAGCTCTCGCTTCATCATGACAGTCAGTTTTAGCTTTCTCCACTGAGGTGCTCGACCCAGCTCAACTAGGGCACAATCGCAGTGGTTCTCCTAGTGCTACCTTAGCCGATATAGCGGAACGTAAGGCACCAAAACATAGGAGCCGGGCAAACCCAACTATTGACCCAAGACATGATCCGGAGCCGATGCATATAATGTTATAAATTCGGGGTGCCGCACTTGTTAAAGTGTTTGGACTTCTTACACCATATTGAGGGGTACTAAAGCCCCTGGCGTATTTTGACCGTACCAACGTGTACGGGTGTAACATGTCGTTAAGGAACATATATAAAGAAAAAAGGTAATGCAAAAATAGACGAAAGCTATGCATTGTTTATTAAAAAGGGCTGCGATCAAAGCAGAACGATACAAACAATGCGATAAGTGGAAGGTTGGACTAGTTAACATGTCCGTTCCAGGGGCAAGCTGCGGAATAGTATGCGGAACGGGTATACTGCTCGTGATAGAGACCACCTGGGAGTTCCGTAATGCGACGTGGCTTGTCTGCTTCCCTGGTTCTTGCATCGTTTGTGCGGCAATTGAACTGCCGAATAGGCCTTCCGAAGGATGGAGTCTTGAAAGTAAAAGAAAATTAAAAAATTGGCAGCCCCTGGTACGGTTTAAGCCGTGTTTTGGGCGTGCCGTGATGGTGCCCCTCTGATGAGGACATCAATACAATTGTTACACCCACAGCCCCTGCTGCTATACATACTGGACCAATTACTAGAGCTCGTGCACGCCAACTAAATTACCAGGTACTTTCGTTTCTTGGTAACGATTCTAATGTTCATGAGAATATGATGCTGCCTAAATTGGATACATTTGTTTTGCTTACAAATGAAGGGCCTAGCTTGGAGAAGGATGAACATTGGAGCAAGAACAAGCATGGAGATGATGGCATGCGCAAGGGGAACAAGAACGGAGTTACAAGTGATGATTTCGGGACTTTGAAGCCACCATAATGGGTGCATGAAGCCTTGGACGAAATATACAAGATGCCACTTCATAAATTTCGTCCCGAGGCTATTTTAGGTGCTGCGTCACCTTATTATTGGGCCAGGCCCATGTAATTTCGAAATACATAAGTATAGGCTATTTTTAGAGTCCGTATGTGTGGGGAAACAAGAGATAGGGTTGATTTCGGACACCTCCACCAAGGGCCACGAAATTCCCCCCTCTTCCTCCATATATACAGCCCTTAGGGCATCGTTTAGACTTTGGGTTTTGTTTAGATTAAAAGTTCGCCATAGCTGCAACTTCACGTACTTCGTTTGTGTTCAACGACCAGACAAAGGCGTCACAGAACCCCACCTTGATCAATAAAGCTTTCATCTTATATTCGCAATTTCCAGATTGCAATCTTAGTTTCTTGCTTGTTCTTCGTTTGCTCGCAGGAAACAGACCCTCGTGGTCAGGTTGATCGTGCTCCGGCGTGGTCAATAACCTCTCGGAGTTGGTTTAGCGATTGCTAAGGCGCGACGTCCTCGCACGTTCGTAGTCGGATCGTCAAAGTCGACTTCCACCAAAGCGATATCCATCATCTCATCGAAAGACGGGACACCTTTGTCTCTATCAAGTGGTATCAGATTTCCAGGTTGCTCGGTGAGATTTTACAGTTTTTCGTAGTTTAGATCGAGTCTGTTCTTCATACCTACAGTCCACGAAAAAGCCACAAAAAAATTAGGGTTAGTTCATCATATCCGAACCAATCTGAGCCTTTGCATAATCTTTTTAGGGTTTTGCTTTGTTGAATTTGCGGTTGCATCGTCGTGTCTAGTTGCTGGTCTTAGAGTCTAGTCTTTTAGAGTTTCGAGTTCTGGTCATAAGTTGTCACGCCGCCGCCGCACCATCATCATCGCCCCTGCCATCTACCACCACCGCTTATCCGCCACCGCTCCGAATCCGTACCCATATACCACCACCGATTCATATACCACCACCGATTCATATCCATATCCATATACTACCACCGCTACCACCACCGCTGCCATATACCACCACCATATATCCACCACCAATCCGAGTTCCTTGCATATTAGGTTTGTTTTCGAGATCCATCTAGATTCCGATTCGTGTTTCCTTGCCGGAGTCGGGTAGCCACGCTCCGTTTAGGCCCAAAATTTTTCGAAAACGCATTTTTCAAAAAAAATTCTGGCTATCCTATTTTTAGGTGTTTCTGAGTGTTTTGAGACAGGTGCCATTATAGGAAGTTTTTTTGACCTGTTTCCAGTTTTTGGGTCCGGGCAGTTGAAAAAAAAATTGGTCGAAAAAAAAATTTTCGTGCCCATCCTGTCAGTTTGACCTAGGAAGAGTTTTGAGACACTCGCCATTATAGTGATTTTTCGCAAAAAAAAAACAACGCAAAAAAAAGAGCGAATTTTTTTTTTCAGAGTGTGCTTTTCCCTTGTTTACGTGCCGCGCCGTGATTTTGTTGGTGTTCTAGGCTCGCGTCTCTAGCACAGTCTAGCCTAGGACCAGCACAGTACCGTCGTTGAGCGTTTATTCAACTTTGCATCTCTGAATTGATTATTGCTGACCCTTTTTGCTACCATACTATAAGCCTTCCCAGCTCCACATACATCTACGTCGTGTGTTTGACTCTCCCTGGTAATCGCTCTATCCAAGCTTTGAGAGTTTTTTGACTATAACGGTTGCCGATCACTGCCTGCTGCTGGGTAAGAACTGGTAAGAATTTGAGATTTGCTTGACGGATTTGTGATACACGACCACCACTTCTTAGTAGTCTGTAGGATCATATTCTTGTGTGTTTCTATTGCTGCTAACCATGCCAGGATCACAAGCCGACGAGATTGACTGGGAGAACTTATCGAACAAGGAGCTTCATGTTAAGTTTCAGCAAATGATGACTGAACAGGTACAAGATGTGCTGAACAATTTTGAAGAGGCCATGGAGAAGATCACTGGCCTTGAGAAGACGTTCGAAACAAAGCTCGATAACAGATTTAATGAACTGCTTGCGCGTCTTCCACCACCGGCTGCACCTGTCGCACCTCTGCAACAACAACAACTACGCCCCCTTCCGAATCAGTATGGACGAGCACAGCGTGTTCCTATTGTGCCAGGACAAAATTCTGGTGCCGCTGTTACTGCTGTTGGTGCTTCTTTGGCTCCTGCTACTGCTCCTGCTGGTACCTAGGAGGATGATGAGTATGCAGGCGATTATGAGGATGAGGTTGATCAAAATAAGATCTACGAGCAGCCACCAGCACCACCACCAGCAGGTCGACCTCAGGTATATATTCGTAATGGTAGGCCTGCACCACCACCTCAGGTACGAGATGATGTCCATATTCCTAAACTGAAATTGAATATTCCACCATTTGAGGGTAGATATGTTCCTGATATATATCTTACTTGGGAGTTAGAAACTGAACAACGATTTACATGTTTACAATATCCTGAGGAGAGACGAGTTGCTGTTGCTGTTTGTGCTTTCACTAGTTTTGCATGTGTATGGTGGTCTGAACATTGTAGATTATATCCTATTCCAACTACTTGGGCTGCTTTGAAAACTGCTATGCGTACGCGTTGGGTTCCACCATATTATCAACATGAATTGCTTCAAAAATTGCAGCGTTTAAGACAAGGAAAAAATTCTGTAGAAGAATATTATCAGGAATTACAAACTGGCATGATTCGATGAGGTATTGTTGCGGAGAATGAAGCCATGCTTGCACGTTTTCTGGGTGGATTAAATAGAGAGATTCAGACCATTCTAGACTATAAGGAGTATACTAATATCACTCGTTTATTCCATCTTGCTTGTAAAGCTGAACGTGAAGTGCAGGATCGACAAGCATTGGCGCGAACTAACTTTTCTGCAGGCCGACCTTCCTCATGGACGCCACGTGCATCTTCTACTTCAACTGCACCAGCACCTCAATCAGGTGCCTCCTACAGTCGTGATACAAGAAAACAGGAACAACCACCATTATCGGCTAAGAGCGCACCTGCGGGGCCTGCACAGCGTTCTTCTTCTTCCATGGCATCAACAGGGCACACAAGTGATATTATTTGTCGTCGTTGTAAGGGAGGAGGTCATTATGCGAGGGAATGCAAATCTCCGCGTGTGATGATTGCTACCGCGGATGGTGGATATGAGTCCGCTAGTGACTATGATGAGGAGACATTGGCTCTTATTACACGTGAAGAACATGGTGGAGATGATTCTGATCATGAGACGCAATACATGGCTCCTGAAGACGCTGACAGGTATGAATGTTTAGTTGCTCAACGTGTTTTGAGTGTGCAGGTCACACAAGCTGAGCAAAATCAGAGGCACAATTTGTTCCATACCAAGGGAGTTGTGAAGGAACGTTCTGTGCGCGTCATAATAGACGGAGGGAGCTGCAACAACTTGGCTAGCATGGAGATGGTGGAGAAGCGTTCTCTCACCACAAGACCACATCCACATCCTTACTACATGCAATGGTTCAACAACAGCGGCAAGGTTAAGGTAACACGTACTGTTCGTGTGCATTTTAGTATCTCTACATATGCTGATTATGTTGATTGTGATGTGGTACCTATGCAAGCATGTTCCTTATTACTTGGTAGACCATGGCAATTTGATAAAAATTCTGTACACCATGGTAGAAACAATAACTATACTCTTGTTCATAAGGATAAAAATATTACTTTGCTTCCTATGACTCCTGATTCCATTTTGAAAGATGATATTAATAGAGCTAATAAAGCACAACAGGAGAAGAATAAGAGTGAAAATCAGATTGTGGCAAAAGAATTTGAGCAACAAATGAAGCCTAATAATAAACCATCTAGTGTTGCTTCTGAAATTAAATTGAAAAGTGCATGTTTATTTGCCACCAAATCTGATATTGATGAGCTAGATTTCAGCAAATCTGTTTGCTATGCTTTTGTGTGCAAAGAGGCATTATTTTCATTCGAGGACGTGCCTTCCTCTTTGCCTCCTGCTGTCACTAACATTTTGCAGGAGTTCGCTGACGTTTTTCCACAAGACGTGCCACCGGGATTACCGCCTATTCGAGGGATTGAGCATCAGATTGACTTAATTCCCGGTGCTTCACTGCCAAACCGTGCACCATAGCGTACCAATCCAGAGGAGACGAAGGAGATTATGCGTCAAGTACAAGAGCTTCTCGACAAAGGTTATATACGTGAATCCCTTAGTCCTTGTGCTGTTCCTATTATTCTAGTGCCGAAAAAGGATGGTACATCACGTATGTGTGTTGATTGTAGAGGCATTAATAATATTACTATTCGTTATCGTCATCCTATTCCTAGGCTAGATGATATGCTTGATGAATTGAGTGGCTCTACAATATTCTCCAAAGTTGATTTGCGTAGTGGCTACCATCAAATTCGTATGAAATTGGGAGATGAATGGAAAACAGCATTTAAAACTAAGTTTGGATTATATGAGTGGTTAGTCATGCCTTTTGGGTTAACTAATGCACCTAGTACTTTCATGAGATTAATGAACGAAGTTTTACGTGCTTTCATTGGACGATTTGTGGTAGTTTACTTTGATGACATATTGATTTATAGCAGATCTTTGGAAGAACATTTGGAACATTTACGTGATGTTTTTATTGCTCTACGTGATGCACGTTTGTTTGGTAACCTTGGGAAGTGCACCTTTTGCACCGACCGAGTATCTTTTCTTGGCTATGTTGTTACTCCACAGGGAATTGAAGTTGATAAAGCCAAGATTGAAGCTATTGAGAGTTGGCCGCAGCCCAAAACGGTCACACAAGTGAGGAGTTTTCTTGGCCTCGCTGGATTCTATAGGAGTTTTGTGAGAGATTTCAGCACCATTGCTGCACCTCTCAATGAGCTTACAAAGAAAGATGTGCCTTTTCTTTGGGGTACTGCACAGGAAGAAGCCTTCACGGTATTGAAAGATAAGTTGACACATGCTCCTTTACTCCAACTTCCTGATTTTAATAAGACTTTTGAGCTTGAATGTGATGCTAGTGGAATTGGATTAGGAGGTGTGTTATTACAAGATGGCAAACCTGTTGCATACTTTTCTGAAAAATTGAGTGGGCCTAGTCTGAATTATTCTACTTATGATAAAGAATTATATGCTCTTGTTCGGACTTTAGAAACATGGCAACATTATTTATGGCCCAAAGAATTTGTTATACATTCTGATCATGAATCTTTGAAACATATTAAAAGTCAAGCTAAACTGAATCGTAGACATGCTAAATGGGTTGAATTCATTGAGACTTTTCCTTATGTCATTAAACACAAGAAGGGAAAAGAAAATGTTATTGCTGATGCATTGTCTCGTCGCTATACTATGCTTTCACAACTTGACTTCAAAATATTTGGTTTGGAGACCATCAAAGATCAATATGTGCATGATGCTGATTTTAAAGATGTAATGCAGAATTGTAAAGAAGGAAGAATGTGGAACAAGTTTGTTGTTAACGATGGATTTGTGTTTCGTGCTAACAAGCTATGCATTCCAGCTAGCTCCGTTCGTCTTTTGTTGTTGCAGGAGGCGCATGGAGGAGGATTAATGGGACACTTTGGCGTGAAGAAGACGGAGGACGTACTTGCTACACATTTCTTTTGGCCAAAGATGAGACGGGATGTTGAGCGTTTTATTGCTCGCTGCACTACATGTCAAAAAGCTAAGTCACGACTCAATCCTCATGGTTTATATATGCCTTTGCCTGTACCTAGTGTTCCTTGGGAGGATATATCTATGGACTTTGTTTTAGGTTTACCTCGAACAAAGAAGGGGAGGGATAGCATATTTGTTGTCGTGGATAGATTCTCGAAAATGGCACACTTTATACCATGTCATAAAAGCGATGATGCTGTTAATGTTGCTGATTTGTTCTTTCGTGAAATTATTCGCTTGCATGGTGTGCCAAATACTATTGTTTCAGATCGTGATACTAAATTTCTTAGCCACTTTTGGAGATGTTTATGGGCTAAGTTGGGGACTAAACTGCTTTTTAGTACTACTTGTCACCCCCAAACTGATGGACAAACTGAAGTAGTCAATAGAACGTTGTCTACTATGCTTAGGGCTGTTTTGAAGAATAATAAGAAAATGTGGGAGGAATGCTTGCCTCATATTGAATTTGCTTATAATCGTTCATTGCATTCTACTACTAAGATGTGCCCTTTTGAAGTTGTGTATGGTTTCCTACCTCATGCACCTATTGATTTGTTGCCTCTTCCATCTTCGGAGAAGGTTAATTTTGATGCTAAACAACGTGCTGAATTGATTTTAAAAATGCATGAGTTAACTAAGGAAAACATTGAGCGCATGAATGCTAAATATAAACTTGCTGGAGATAAGGGTAGAAAACATGTTGTGTTTGCACCTGGAGATCTTGTTTGGTTACATTTGCGTAAGGATAGATTTCCTGATTTGCGCAAATCAAAGTTAATGCCACGTGCTGATGGTCCCTTTAAGGTGTTAGAGAAAATAAATGATAATGCATATAAACTTGAGCTGCCTGCAGATTTTGGGGTTAGTCCCACTTTTAACATTGCAGATTTGAAGCCTTATTTGGGTGAGGAAGATGAACTTCCGTCGAGGACGACTTCATTTCAAGAAGGGGAGGATGATGAGGACATCAATACAATTGTTACACCCACAGCCCCTGCTGCTATACATACTGGACCAATTACTAGAGCTCGTGCACGCCAACTAAATTACCAGGTACTTTCGTTTCTTGGTAATGATTCTAATGTTCATGAGAATATGATGCTGCCTAAATTGGATACATTTGTTTTGCTTACAAATGAAGGGCCTAGCTTGGAGAAGGATGAACATTGGAGCAAGAACAAGCATGGAGATGATGGCATGCGCAAGGGGAACAAGAACAGAGTTACAAGTGATGATTTCGGGACTTTGAAGCCACCATAATGGGTGCATGAAGCCTTGGACGAAATATACAAGATGCCACTTCATAAATTTCGTCCCGAGGCTATTTTAGGTGCTGCGTCACCTTATTATTGGGCCAGGCCCATGTAATTTCGAAATACATAAGTATAGGCTATTTTTAGAGTCCGTATGTGTGGGGAAACAAGAGATAGGGTTGATTTCGGACCCCTCCACCAAGGGCCACGAAATTCCCCCCTCTTCCTCCATATATACAGCCCTTAGGGCATCGTTTAGACTTTGGGTTTTGTTTAGATTAAAAGTTCACCATAGCTGCAACTTCGCGTACTTCGTTTGTGTTCAACGACCAGATAAAGGCGTCACAGAACCCCACCTTGATCAATAAAGCTTTCATCTTATATTCGCAATATCCAGATTGCAATCTTAGTTTCTTGCTTGTTCTTCGTTTGCTCGCAGGAAACAGACCCTCGTGGTCAGGTTGATCGTGCTCCGGCGTGGTCAATAACCTCTCGGAGTTGGTTTAGCGATTGCTAAGGCGCGACGTCCTCGCACGTTCGTAGTCGGATCGTCAAAGTCGACTTCCACCAAAGCGATATCCATCATCTCATCGAAAGATGGGACACCTTTGTCTCTATCACCCTCCCCCTGTACCCATGGTATCTCTAGAGCGTAGTTATGTACGCGAAGTACTGGCGTCGCCTTTTTGCGAGGGTTGGGGTTAGGGCCGCATTGCTATGCCTGCTCGGATCGTGCCAGGCAGTCTTGTTGTAGGTTACTCCGGGCGCGCTTGACGGTGTCCGGTCGTTTAGTGGCCGGGCCGGAGAACTGCCTGGAGAGGCTGCTTTGTACTTCCGCTGCATGGGCCACCGTGTGCTCCTCCGTTCGGAGGGAGCGTTGGGTGTTTCCATTGACCGTAATTACTCCTCGAGGGCCTGGCATCTTGAGCTTAAGGTATGCGTAGTGCGGTACTGCATTGAACTTAGCGAATGCGGTTCGCCCGAGCAGTGCGGGA
The DNA here is from genome assembly GCF_018294505.1 of Triticum aestivum. Taxonomy (NCBI): domain Eukaryota; kingdom Viridiplantae; phylum Streptophyta; class Magnoliopsida; order Poales; family Poaceae; genus Triticum; species Triticum aestivum. Next base: position 367,816,782 of record NC_057812.1, on the reverse strand, counting down.
TAACCACTGCGAAACGGGACTATGTCGAAGATTAACTCCTCGCTTCGGAAATTATCTGGGGATCTGAAGACCACTTCAAGTGTGACTGAGCCTGTACAGTTGGCCTCTACACCTGGTATTACGCCTTTAGAGGTCGTTTTGGTGGGCTTAATCCTCGAGGGATCTATGCCCATTTTCCACACTGTATCCTGGTAAAGCAGGTTCAGGCTGCTGCCGCCGTCCATAAGGACTCTAGTAAGATGAAATCCGTCAATAATTGGGTCTAGAACCAATGCGGCGAATCCGCCATGATGGATGCTGGTGGGGTGGTCCCTTCGATCAAAGGTGATCGGGCAGGAGGACCATGGGTTGAACTTTGGGGCGACTGGCTCTACCGCGTATACGTCCCTTAATGCACGCTTCCGCTCCCTTTTGGGGACATGGGTTGCGTATATCATGTTCACCGTCCACACTTGTGGGGGAAAACCCTTCTGTCCACTGTTGTTCGGCGGCCGGGGCTCCTCGTCGTCATCGCTATGCAGCCCCTTGTCTTCATTTTCGGCGTTTAACTTGCCTGCCTGCTTGAACACCCAACAATCCCTGTTGGTGTGATTGGCTGGCTTTTCGGGGGTGCCATGTATCTGGCACGAGCGGTCGAGTATTCGGTCCAAATTGGACGGGCCCCTAGGATTCCTTTTGAATGGCTTTTTCCGCTGACCGGATTTAGAGCCTCTGAATCCGTCATTAACTGCTGTATCCTCAGCATTGTCGTCGTTAATGCGGCGCTTCTGCTTGTTGCGACACGACATGCCACTACTGTCCCTGGTGTCCGAATTACTAGGGTTGTTGGTCATATTGTTGCTACGAGCAAGCCAGTTGTCTTCTCCCGCGCAAAAGCGGGTCATGAGTGTCGTGAGTGCTGCCATAGATTTCGGCTTTTCCTGTCCAAGGTGCCGGGCCAGCCACTCGTCACGGATATTGTGTTTGAAGGCTGCTAGGGCCTCAGCGTCCGGATAGTCGACTATTTGATTTTTCTTTGTTAGGAACCGTGTCCAAAATTGCCTGGCCGATTCCTCTGGCTGCTGAATTGCGTGACTTAGGTCATCGGCGTCTGGGGGTCGCACATAAGTGCCCTAGAAATTGTCGAGGAATGCGGCTTCTAGGTCCTCCCAACAACTGATTGATCCTGTTGGCAAGCTGTTAAGCCAATGCCGAGCTGGTCCTTTAAGCTTGAGTGGGAGGTATTTGGTGGCGTGGAAATCATCGCCGCGGGCCATGTGGATATGAAGGAGATAATCCTCGATCCATACCGCAGGATCTGTTGTGCCATCATATGATTCGATGTTTACGAGTTTGAAACCCTCGGGGATTTGATGATCCATTATTTCGTCTGTAAAGCAGAGTGGGTGTGCGGCGCCTCTGTACTGGGCTATATCGTGACGTAGCTCCAATGAGCCTTGTCTACTGTGTTCGGCCCCGCCGAATTTGTGGCCAGCATGAAAGTTACCGTCTCGAGCCGTGGGGCACCCACGCAATCCGTAGGTCGATCTTGTTTGCCTTGCCTTGTCCTCCAACATGTCTCGTAAGTCCGGCGCATATTCCCGTGCCTTGGTATGGGGTGCGGCTTGAGTGGAGGGCCGAGAGGCCTCTCTGTCGCGACCATGAGGTGGCCGGTCGGCCGCATCAAGTGCTTCCTCCTCTAATCGGGGTAGCAACCTGCGCTTTGGGTAGCTCTTGGAGGGGCGTTCGAGTTTATGCTCTTCGGCCATGAGGACTTCAGTCCATCTGTCGACTAGCAAATCTTGATCAGCTCTAAGTTGTTGCTGTTTTTTCTTAAGGCTTCTTGCCGTGGCCATAAGCCTGCGTTGAAAACGCTTTTGCTCGACGGGATCCTCTGGCACGACGAATTCATCGTCGTCGAGGCTTGCCTCGTCTTTGGAGGGAGGCATATAATTATCGTCCTCGACCTCTCTGTCTGCCGCTCTCTCGTGAGGGCTGGTTTCTCCATCCTCCTGTGCTAAATCTTGCTGGAGGGGGTTTTCTTCGGCGCTTTCTGGAGTATTATTAATTTATTATCTCCCCTGCTGGAATCGCCTTGTTTGTTTTGGCGGGATTTTGAGCGGCACCGCTGACGCTGACGCTTAGGCTGTTTCTTGGAGGGGTCATCCTCCGCTGTTCCATCGCCATCTCCCTCTTTTGGGGTGTCCACCATGTATATGTCATATGACGAGGTAGCTTTCCAGGGCCTAGTAGGCGCTGGTTCTTCATCATCTCCTTCATCGGCGTCCATACCGTCGATATCTTCGGAGTCAAAGTCGAGCATGTCGGTTAAGTCGTCGACAGTGGCTACAAAGTGGGTGGTGGGTGGGCTTTGAATTTCTACATCGTCCGTACCCCAACCTTGCTAACCGTAGTCCGGCCAGGGCTCTCCTGATAAAGAGAGAGACTTCAATGACTTCAGGATATCGCCGAAAGGCGAGTGCTGAAAGATGTCCGTGGCAGTGAACTCCATGATCGGCGCCCAATCGGATTCGATCGGCAGGGGCGCGGAGGGTTCAGAGTCCGGAGAGGAGTCCGGCTCCTTGGAGTCACGAGTCTCGCAGAGTACGGGGCTGGTGCTTGGCTCAATCGTCATTGGGGTCGCAGCCCTCGAGGTGGCATCCAACCGCCCATCCTCGATCGGCGCAGTTGGCTCCGAATTAAGGGTCGGAGCCGATGTGGGTGCGGCCTCCAGGGCACTGTTCGGCGGCAGAGCTAGATCATGCTCGTCGTGACAGTACGGCGCGCTCGGCAGTGGCTCGAATCCGTCGAAGATCAAGTCCCTGCGGATGTCAGACGTGTAGTTTAAACTTCCAAATCTGACCTAACAGCCAGGGGCGTAGCTAAAGATCTGCTCCAGGCGGCCAAGCGAACTGGCCCGCCGAAGACGAAGATCTGTCCGGGGAGGAAGGTCTCACCCTGGACTGCATCGCTATCGATGATCGCCGGAGCCATCGAGCCTGACGGCGACGACACAGAGGAACTCTCAATGAAAGCACCAATGTCGGTGTCAAAACCGGCGGATCTTGGGTAGGGGGTCCCGATCTGTGCGTCTAGGCCGGATGGTAACATGAGGCAAGGGACACGAAGTTTTACCCAGGTTCGGGCCCTCTCAATGGAGGTAAAACCCTACGTCCTGCTTGATTAGTATTGATGATATGGGTAGTACAAGAGTAGATCTACCACGAGATCGAGGAGGCTAAACCCTAGAAGCTAGCCTATGGTATGATTGTTGATGTGTATGTCGTCCTACGGACTAAAACCCTCCGGTTTATATAGACACCGGAGAGGGTTAGGGTTACACGAAGTCGGTTACAACGGTAGGAGATCTTCATATCCGTATCACCAACCTTGCCTTCCACGCCAAGGAAAGTCCCTTCCGGACACGGGACGAAATCTTCAATCTTGTATCTTCATAGTCCAGGAGTCTGGCTGAAGGTATAGTCCGGCTATCCGAACACCCCCTAATCCAGGACGCCCTCAGTCACACTCTTTTGTTTCTGATTATGTTATGCATTGCTTAATATTACATGCTACTTTATCGTCAGGTTCACCTCTTAGACTCCAAGTCAGGTCCAAATTAATGTCCAAACTTGAGTTTTAAAATTACTTGTGGGTCACATATCGAGGCAGCAATGAATAGTATCTATATCTATTATCTGGTTCACCTAGGGTATGCCTATGCTGTTCATCTTGGGTGGGAAACAAATAGTAAAGAAATCATCATCTATATTTTTACTAAATTAAAGCTATCATTATTTTTGGATCCATCCACTCCATCCACTCGCTGTTACCATCACTCTAGATTTTTGCATGCTCTCCTTACATAATCTCGCTATATTTTTTCGTATGCATGTCAGATATTGTACACAGTCATGCTGAACATGTAGATGAAAAGAGAAGAGTTTTGCGCGGCAATACAATGTCATGCAGACATGGCTCCATGGTGGGTTCAATGGCAAACCCCCTCCCTCTCCTGATTATTATCTAGAGGAAGATATCTGTTCTGAGGCGGATTCAGACGCAGCTGGCCACTCCTATTTACACCCCAAGGTGTTTGCTCTAACTTGGCATGATGATGTTGGTCATATCATGCATATGTTCCCTTGCAGTGCCTACTTTCGACATCATATATGTCATCTGCTTAGTTTAGACATGTTCTGTAATGCCACATGTTTAGTTTCTATATCATATATGGGAATTATGCAGTCTCATCTCTTTTAGCCAGCCATAATATATGTGAAATATGCAATGCCATCCTGTTTAACTAGGCATCATATATTTCAATGATATCTTGCCCATCCTTTCTTCATTAAATTTCCATTTGTCGACAATGTTTGTACATTAAACTACTCTTCCTATGAATCAGCCAATTGAGTGGGTGATGGGAAAATCTGGAGTGAAAACAAGGTCTTTATAGTAGACAGTGCTACATGTCGAAGCTGCTCTCTTGCTGGGTCTCGATAGCTCCTCAGAGATGGATTCAGAGACAGATGACCAGTCCTATTCCCCCACTAAGGTGTATGCTCTAACTTGGCATGGTTATACTGCTCATATCATGCAAATGGTTTCTTGCATTGCATAGTTTAGACATCATATAGACAATATTCAACACCATGTTCTTAGTTCAGGCATCATATATGTGAATGCCCTTTGCTTAGCATATAAATCACATATGTGAATTAAATCATGCGATCCTGATTACTTAGATAACATGTATATGAATTATGTCATGTGAACCTATTTACTAAAGACATCATATAATTATCTCATGCCATCCTGTTTAGTTAGTCATCATATATGTGAAATTATGTCATGCTATCCTTTTTAGTTAAACAATATACATGTCAACTATTTCATGCCCTCTTTTTTCCACACTATCTATTGCACCTGTCTCTCATACACTGTTTGTACATTCAACTATGTTTCCTGTTTATCAGCCATTTGAATTGGAGCGGGTGATGGCAGTATCTAGCGGAGTAAAAACACGGTCTTCAAATAAAACAGTGCTACCTCTTGGTGGAGATAGCACCCCGGTTGTACATGCACGAGAACCAGCCCTACCACACATAACCCAGACTCTCGTAGATTGTACCCCTACTACGATGGACAAAGAACCAGCTTCACCGAATCTAACCCCAACCTCAGCAGATAGTAACCCAGTTCATGTTGACACAGCACCATCTCCATGATAGAGCTCCCAAACAAGAGTAGTTAGTGTAAGTGGATCGAGTCCCACCCCTAGTTGATTTTGGAGTATTGATGACAAACCTAGTTGAGGGACTAATGTGTTTGTGAGAATTGTAGGATAACACAGGTAGAAGTCCCTCATTGATTCGGTTTTCCTACCAGAGATGACCCCTAAAAATGTATGAAGACATTGATGTCAAAGGTGGTATGTGAAGATATTCACATTGAAGACTATGACAAGAGAAGACATCGCATGAAGCCTATGGACCTCGAAGACTTCGATCTTTCGTAGTTCTTTTTCTTCTTTGTTGAGTCATAGGAACCACCGTACTATTAAGTGGGGTCCAAGAGAACCAGTCAGAATGACTGAAGTGATGCTTAACCAAAACCTATGTCTTCGAGTGAAGACTATGAGAGCGAATCTTGTCCAGAGTTGGACAAGTCAGCTTTGCTTGTAGCCCAAGTAAAGTTGCCGTGTGTGTTTGAAATCTGACCGTTGGAACACGTGTTAGTTCCTTAGTGACCCAGGGTCATTTCGGACAAATCAGGTTGGGTTGCCTAGTGGCTATAAATAGCCCACCCCCTACAACCATAAATGGTTGGCTACTCAGAGTTAGAGTACGGCTTTTGTCGTTTGAGAGCAACCCACCTCGAAGCCTTTGAGAGAGAATTCCTTGTGAGGATAAAGCCCTAACCACCCAGAGCCAAAGGGTGTTAGACATCACTTAAGTCTTCCTGTCTGTGTGATCTGAAGACTTATTACACTTGAGGACTGTGAATCCTCCAGCCGGTTAGGCGTCGCGTTCTGAGCATCCAAGAGTCATTGTGGATCGCCGGTGAACGAAGTCTGTGAAGGTTTGGGAGTCTACCTTGAAGACTTACCAGAGTGATTGGGCGAGGTCTGTGTGACCTTAGCTCAAGGGGAATACGGTGAGGACTGGGTGTCCTGAGCTGCGTGTTCAGGACTGGGTGTCCGGGACTGTGTGTCCTCAGGTTTAAATACCTAGCCATCCTAACCAGGCGTACAGTTGTCATAGCAACTAGAACTGGTCTAACAAATCATTGTCTTCAACGAGTCACTGGTTTCATCCTTCCTTTCCCTTTACTTACTGTTGGTCCTTGTGAAGTCATTGTATGATTGCACTATCTTTTGTCTTCACTGAGTGACTGCGTGTTCTGTTTGGCTTCATAATATCTTCATACCTGATCCTAACTACCTAGCTGCTATAGGTCATTGTGCTTTCACTTCATTGAATACTTGACTATGGTTTGCCTAGTGTAGTCTACCTTCCGCTGCATGGTAATAGGTCTATTTCTATCATTTGTCTTCGAAACTTCCATGTTTTGAAGACTTTCATAAAAATCGCCTATTCACCCCCCTCTAGTCGATATAACGCACTTTCAGTTAGTAAGGCAGCTCTCGTGCCCAGAATGCTAGTACTACCACGGCGAACCCCAACTCCACCAGTTAGTACACCTATTCCTGTGGAGGAAGCACAACCAGCCATTCGTAGTATAGCATCTATCGCATTTGATGTTGTTAAATCCTATGTGTGTATCTTCCCATCATGGAAATATTATACTGAAGATGAAGGAAAATGCCAGTTGCAGGTGTTTGTCTCGGAGTTATGTGTAAGTAATGTTATTCATGGCAATTAATTTGCCTTGTCCCATACATTCTACCTCCATGATGATGATAATACAGCAAATTTTCCCATTTTTCTCTATAGAGAAGGACCGATTTGGAAACTGAGGATGAGCTGTGCTAATACCTCTGCTATCTTCAAGAATGCTTGGTGGCAGTATCGGAATTACCTGAAGAAAATGTACTTCACTGGCAGAGAAACTCATCAAATTCCCTTACGTTCTCCTGAGACACATTGACTGGACGATGACTGGGAATCAAGGTTGTTAGAATCGCGATTCTGTTGTATGATTCTACGACTTTACGATCCAAACTAACCCCTCTGATTCTACGATTTTGGTTCATAGAATCTACGTTTTTACGATCCTGATAGTGAAGATTCTACTATTTGTGATCCTGCCATTGGAGCTCCGATTCGATTCAGAATCACAATTCTGACAACCTTGTTGGGAATGCCTTGTTCTGTACTGGTCCCGAACCAAGAATCTGGTAAGGTCTATGAGCTCATTTTTCATTTTTAAGTACTATATGTCTGCGTCTTATTGTACTCTGTTCATGTAGAACAAGTACTTAAACCCGAAGAACAACTATTCTCATTTAAGATTCCATTGCTATCGTGCAAACTGTTTTACTCTTGTATCACTGTATTTACTCACACAAACTTATTTTTAAATTGAAGGATCCAATCAGAACTCCAATGGCACAACAGTGTTTCTTTAACAGGTTTGATCTTATAAATAGCTCTGTCGATTTCAATTTCAATTGTGTATACAGTTGACTTCTCATATCATGCACATTACTAGCATCATAACAGAGACAATAGTGTTGTTGTACATGTAGACCTGTGGTACCCATCTAAAATCTTGTTATGTCGTGTAGTTTCCCATGCTTTGTATTCTTTCAGTGCTGCTTTGTCTTGAACTGATATGATTTGAACCGTGTCTCTATTTTGATTTGCAAGACAATGCAGTGACCATAGGACATAAATATATGTTTGTTTGATGCTTTTATTATGTACTACCTGGCAATAGAAGACTTGGTAGTTTAATCCTGTCCACCTTACTAATGAACTAGTTCACGGAAATGAGTTTCATATACTAGTACATGCTAAACTTGTTATGCGTCTTCTTGTTTATTATTTTAGAATGCTGACAGAATATGGGGAAGAGTGCCTTATTAAGCAATGGTAGAAGAAGTAATGCAGATAAGGTTCAGGATAGTGAGATGATAACCCACAAGTATAGGGGATCGCAAGAGTTTTCGAGGATAGAGTATTCAACCCAAATTTATAGATTTGACACAATGGGAGCCAAAGAATACTTGAAGGTATTAGCAGCTGAGTTGTCAATTCAACCACACCTGGAGATTAATTATCTGCAGCAACGTGATCAGTAGCAAAGTAATATGATAGTTTTGATAGTAGTGACAGCAGCAATAGTAACGGTAACAGTGATTGATAGAGGCTAAGGTGTCCCGATGTTTCGATGAGATGGTGGCTATCGTTTTCTGTGGGAGTCGACATTGATGATCCGACTACGAACGTGCGAGACGTCGCGCCTTAGCAATCGCTAAACCAACTTCCGAGGGTTATTGACCACGCCGGAGCACGATCAACCTGACCACGAGGGTCTGTTTCCTGCGAGCAAACGAAGAACAAGCAAGAAACTGAGATTGCAATCGGGATATTGCGAATATAAGATGAGAGCTTGATTGATCCAGGTGGGGTTCTGTGACGTCTTGGTCTGGTCGTTGGACACGAACGAAGTACGCGAAGTTGCAGCTATGGCGAACTTTTAATCTAAACAAAACCCAAAGTCCAAACGACGCCCTAAGGGATGTATATATGGAGGAAGAGGGGGGAATTTCGTGGCCCTTGAGGGTGGGGTCAGAAACCAACCCTAACTCTTGTTTCCCCACACATACGGACTCTAAAAATAGCCTATACTTAAGTATTTCGAAATTACATGGGCCTGGCCCATTAATAAGGTGACGCAGCACCTAGAATAGCATATAATCTACAATGCTCAGACCACCAAACACATGCAAAACTAGTGAATGCACAAACAGCAGCAGGAACACGTCTCTCCTCGGGATATTGTAAATATGTAAATCGTTGTTCAGTTTCTAACTCCCAAGTAAGATATATATCAGGAACATATCTACCCTCAAATGGTGGAATATTCAATTTTAGTTTAGGGAGATGGTCATGATCTCGTACTTGAGGGTGAGCCCTACCATTGACATTATTTGCATGTGGACGACCTGGTGGTTGCTGTGCTGGTGGTGGCACGTAGTTCTGATTTTGATCAACCTCATCCTCATAATCTCCCACATAATCATCCTCCTCCACATCAGCAGCAGGAGCCACAGAAGTATCAACAGCAGCACCAGCAGTTTGGCCCGACTGAAGAGGGACACGGCTCGCTCGGCGGAGGGCTGTTTCCCGACGTGGAGGTAGTCGATGTTGTTGCTGTTGTTGCAGAGGTGCGGCAGGAGCAGCCGGTGATGGTGGTGGAAAATGCGAAAGCAATTCAGCAAACTTATTATCGAGCTTTGTTTCAAACGTCTTCTCCATGCCATCTATCTTTTCCATGGCCTCTTCAAATCTGTTTATCACATCTTGCACCTGTCCACCCATCATTTGTTGAAACGTATCATGAAGCTCCTTGTTCGTCAAGTTCTCCCAGTCAGTCTCATCGGCTTGTGATCCTGGCATGGTTAGCAGCAATAGAAACACACAAGAATATGATCCTACAGACTACTAACAAGTGGTGGTGGTGGCGGGTGTCACAAATCCGTCAAGCAAATCTCAAATTCTTACCAGTTCTTACGCAGCAGCAGGCGGTGATCGGCAACCGTTGTAGTCAAAACTTCTCAAAAGCTTGGATAGAGCGATTGCCAGGGAGAGTCAAACGCACGACGTAGATGTATGTGGAGCTAGGAAGGCTTATAGTATGGTAGCAAAAAGGGTCAGCAATAATCAATTCAGAGATGCAAAGTTGAATAAACGCTCAACGACGGTACTGTGCTGGTCCTAGGCTAGACCGTGCTAGAGATGCGAGCCTAGAACACTAACAAAATCACGGCGCCGCACGTAAATAAGGGAAAAGCACACTCTGGAACTCTTTTTTTTGCTCTTTTTTTGCGATCCTTTTTTTTGCGCTCCTCTTTTTTTTGCGAAAAATCACAATAATGGCGAGTGTCTCAAAACTTTTCCCTCGTCAAACTGATAGGATGGGCACGGAATTTTTTTTCACTTTTTTCGGAAATCAGGGCAGCAACGACGAAAAAGTGCGACAAAAAATCACTATGATGGCACGTGGCTCAAAAGACACAGAAAAGCCTAAAAATAGGATAGGGAAAAAAAATTTGCCCGTGAAAATTTTGGCCTAAAAACTGCCCGGGGGTCTCCAGACTCTTTTTTTTCCGAGACCTACGCACGCAAGGAAACACGAATCAGAATTTAGATTGATCTCAAGAACAAACCTAATATGAGAAGAACTCGGATTGGTGGTGGATATATGGTTGTGGTATATGGCAGCGGTGGTGGTATATGGTAGCGGTGGTGGTATATGGATACAGATTGGTGGTGGTATATGGATACGGATTGGTGGTGGTATATGGATATGGATTCAGAGCGGTGGCGGATAAGCAAAAGTGGTAGATGGGCGATGATGATGGTGCGGCGGCGGCGTGACAACTTATGACCAGAACTCGAAACTCTAAAAGACTAGACTCTAAGACCAGCAACTTGACACGACGATGCAACCGCAAATTCAACAAAGCAAAAACCCTAAAAAGATTATGCAAAGGCTCAGATTGGTTCGGATATGATGAACTAACCCTATTTTTTTCTGGCTTTTTCGTGGACTGTAGGTATGCAGAACAGACTCAATCTAATCTACGAAAAACTGTAAAATCTCACCGAGCAACCTGGAAATCTGATACCACTTGATAGAGGCTAAGGTGTCTCGATGTTTCGATGAGATGGTGGCTATCGTTTCCTGTGGGAGTCGACCTTGACGATCCGATTACGAACGTGCGAGACATCGTGCCTTAGCAATCGCTAAACCAACTTCCGAGGGTTATTGACCACGCCGGAGCACGATCAACCTGACCACGAGGGTCTGTTTCCTGCGAGCAAACGAAGAACAAGCAAGAAACTGAGATTGCAATCGGGATATTGCGAATATAAGATGAAAGCTTGATTGATCCAGGTGGGGTTCTGTGATGTCTTGGTCTGGTCGTTGGACACAAACGAAGTACGCGAAGTTGCAGATATGGCGAACTTTTAATCTAAACAAAACCCAAAGTCTAAACGACGCCCTAAGGGCTGTATATATGGAGGAAGAGGGGGGAATTTCGTGGCCCTTGAGGGTGGGGTCCGAAACCAACCCTAACTCTTGTTTCCCCACACATACGGACTCTAAAAATAGCCTATACTTAAGTATTCTGAAATTACATGGGCCTGGCCCATTAATAAGGTGACGCAGCACCTAGAATAGCCTATGGACGAATATTATGAAGTGGCATCTTGTATATTTCGTCCAAGGCTTCATGCACTCCTTATGGTGGCTTCAAAGTCCTGAAATCATCACTTGTAACTCCGTTCTTGATCCCCTTGCGCATGCCATCAACTCCATGTGTGTTCTTGCTCCAATGTTCATCCTTCTCCAAGCTAGGCCCTTCATTTGTAAGCAAAACAAATGTATCCAATTTAGGCAGCATCATAATCTCATGAACATTAGAATCATTACCAAGAAACGAAAGTACCTGGTAATTTAATTGGCGTGCGCGAGCTCTAGTAATTGGTCCAGTATATGTAACAGTAGGGGCTATGGGTGTAACAATGGTATTGATGTCCTCATCAGTGATAGCAGTATTTTTGTAGCAAGTGTAACAGTGATGATAGCAGTAGTATCTTAGCAGAAACAATAAAAGATAAATCCGTAGGCATTGGATCGGTGACTTGTTGGATGATATTCATCATGTGACAGTTATAACCTAGGGCTATTCGGCACTAGCTCTAGTTCATCGATATAATGTAGGCATGTATTCTGTAAATAGTCATACGTGCTTTATTAAAAGAACTTGCATGACATCTTTTGTCCTACCCTCCCGTGGCAGCGGGGTCCATATTGGAAACTAAAGCCTCCTTTTAATAGAGAACCGGAACAAAGCATTAACACATAGTGAATACATGAACTCCTCAAACTATGGTAATCACCAGAAGAATTCCCGGTTATTATCACTCCAGGGTTACCGGATCATAACTGTAAGTGCATCTAGTGCCCCATAGTGATTTTGGTGTATTGAAGACTAATAGGTTAAGGGACTAATGCGTTTGTGGGTGTACACAGGTCTATAAGTCTATGAGGAGTTTGATATTTACAGAGAAAGCCGACCCCTAAAAATGGATGACTTCAACCGAAGACTTTGGATCTGAAGACTTTCCGAAGACTTTGAAAGTGAAGAAATTGGTGTGACCGTGAAGACTTGATGTTCATGCGAGGAACATGAAACGTGAAGACTTTTGTTTTCGTAGTTTCATTTTCTCTTTCTTGAGTCATAGGAAACACCGTACTGTCAAAGGGAGTCGAGGTAAAACTAAGGAAAAGTTTCCAGGTGATGCTCAACTCAAAATCCTACACCTACCAATCCCTACGAGTGAAGCCATTGGAAATCTCATATAGTTTAGTCAATTTGTTCAGTGACAGAGACAAAGTTCTTCTGGTCTCTGAGGAATTTGTTCTGACTAAGGAGTTAGGAATTCACCAGTGGGGATTTCCTACAAGTGAGGAACATGATAGCCCTGAGGAATTTGAACCTCAAATTTCTGACCATTGTTGTGCTATGCGTCGGCTATCCCAAAATATCTTATCCACCTAACGGTCATATCATTGAAGGGCATTTATGTCTTATCATGTCGGGCTGCTCCCTAGGCTATAAATAGCCGCCCCCTACAACCACTAGTTGGTTGGCTGCTCCGCAAGAAACTGACACTTGTCATTGAGAGCATCCCATCCTCCGAGGACTTTGAGCAAAAATCATCAAGTGAGGAAATAACCCAAAACCCCAAACCAAACACCTACAAACCCAAAGTGATTGAGCATCACTGAAGAGATTGTTCCTCTGTGGAACCGACGCTTGTTACCTTTGAGGACTGTGCATCCTTCACACAGTTAGGCGTCATGGTCTAGAGCATCCAAGAGGAAATTGTGGATCACCGGGTGACCAAGTTTGTGAAGGTTTGGAAGTCACCTGAAGACTTACCACGAGTGATTAGACGAGGTCTATGTGACCTTAGTTCAAGGAGTATACAGTGAGGACTATGTGTCCAGGACTGTGTGTCCTCAGGTTTAAATACCTAGCCGCTCTAACCAGACGTACAACTGTCACAGCAGTTGGAACTGGTCTACCAAATCATTGTCTTCACCGAGCTTACTGGTTCTATTTCCTCAACCCTTTCATTTCTTCATTACTGTGTTGTGTACCTGTTCATAACCGTTTGAAGACTTTGACTGAAGACATTCTCAATTCCCTCAGTTCAATTTCTTCAGTTTGTTTGTCTTCATTCTGTTTTATCATGTGCTTACGCTTTCTGTACTCTGTGTTTGTTTCCTATTCATCATGATGTCCATGCTTATGTTATGTCATGTCTGTATCTGAGTACTTTTTCCGCGGCAAGTAGTTCTTCACTTAAGAATTTCCTCACTCTGAAATTCCTCACAGAAGAATTCTTAAAAATCGCCTATTCACCCCCTCTAGTCGACTTAACGCACTTTCAATTGGTATCAGAGCAAGGTACTCCCTTGTTCTGTGTGATTTTGGTTTAACCGCCTAGAGTTTTAGTTATGACGACCGCGGGAATGAAGACAGTGGCATGCCCCATCTTTGACGGTCATGATTATCCCAGGTGGAAGGCCATGATGAAGAAGCGCCTCATGGCGATGAACAGCGAACTTTGGTTCGTCATTGAGATTGGTCTTACTGACCTATGCAAGATGGCAGAGACTGACGATATTCACAAGTACACTCTACTTAACCTCACGGCGAAAGACATCATCTGCTCTGGCTTGTCGCAAAACCAGTTGAGGAATGTTATGCATCTCTACCATGCGAAGCTCATCTGGGACCGTCTATCCGAGGTCTATGAAGGTCATCGAACTCATCATGATCCCTGGTTTGGGGAATTCATGGAATCGCAAAAGGCTATGACCTTCAATCCGAAATCATCATCCTCTTCACCATGCCTTATGGCAAAAGGAGCCAAGGTAACTGAATGCTATCTATCTGAGTCCAGTGATGATGAATTTGGACCCAGCTATACCAAACTTGCTTCCCTTGCCACTAAACAACAAAGTGTTTTGGAAAAAGTACAAAACATGTTGGATGAGAGCGATGATATGTTGGGTGAAGAAATGAATCAGTCGAAAGCTTTGGCTGAAAGTATTCAGAGACTTCGGACTAAGTTTGATAACCTTCAGAGTCATCATAACACTCTCTTATCTGATCATGAGAAGCTTTCTTATGAATTTCTTCAAAGAAAGCAAGATCTTGAGAAGTTAAGAGTGAGTTATGAAGATCTTCAGAAGGAGCGTGATTCATTACTTGCTCAAAAAATCAGCGCTACTCAGGAAGAATTTATTCCTCCATGTTTGAAGTGCATTGAACGTGAATCTGCTAATTCTTCTCCTGAAAGTTCAAATGCTTCTATTTCTGTAAATTCTTCACCTGTCTCTGCTATCACTAATTCCTCAGCTGAGGATGCTGCTAGTATCACTGACCATGCAGGGCTGAAGGAATTGTATGTGGCAGGCATGTACAAAAGCCTCAAAGGGCATCAGGCTCTTTGTGATGTGCTTAAGAAGCAGATCCTCAACAGGAACCCTAGGAAAGAGGGTATTGCCTTTGGGAGGAAACTTAATGCTGATGGGACCTACTGGAAACCTGAGCAGTTGATGAGGACATCAATACAATTGTTACACCCACAGCCCCTGCTGCTATAAATACTGGACCAATTACTAGAGCTCGCGCACGCCAACTAAATTACCAGGTACTTTCGTTTCTTGGTAATGATTCTAATGTTCATGAGAATATGATGCTGCCTAAATTGGATACATTTGTTTTGCTTACAAATGAAGGGCCTAGCTTGGAGAAGGATGAACATTGGATTAAGAACAAGCATGGAGATGATGGCATGCGCAAGGGGAACAAGAACGGAGTTACAAGTGATCATTTCAGGACTTTGAAGCCACCATAATGGGTGCATGAAGCCTTGGACGAAATATACAAGATGCCACTTCATAAATTTCGTCCCGAGGCTATTATAGGTGCTGCGTCACCTTATTATTGGGCCAGGCCCATGTAATTTCGAAATACATAAGTATAGGCTATTTTTAGAGTCCGTATGTGTGGGGAAACAAGAGATAGGGTTGATTTCGGACCCCTCCACCAAGGGTCACGAAATTCCCCCCTCTTCCTCCATATATACAGCCCTTAGGGCATCGTTTAGACTTTGGGTTTTGTTTAGATTAAAAGTTCGCCATAGCTGCAACTTCGCGTACTTCGTTTGTGTTCAACGACCGACAAAGGCATCACAGAACCCCACCTTGATCAATAAAGCTTTCATCTTATATTCGCAATATCCAGATTGCAATCTCAGTTTCTTGCTTGTTCTTCATTTGCTCGCAGGAAACAGACCCTCGTGGTCAGGTTGATCGTGCTCCGGCGTGGACAATAACCTCTCGGAGTTGGTTTAGCGATTGCTAAGGCGCGACGTCCTCGCACGTTCGTACTCGGATCGTCAAAGTTGACTGCCACCAAAGCGATATCCATCATCTCATCAAAAGACGGGACACCTTTGCCTCTATCAAGTGGTATCAGATTTCCAGGTTGCTCGGTGAGATTTTACAGTTTTTCGTAGTTTAGATCGAGTCTGTTCTTCATACCTACAGTCCACGAAAAAGCCACAAAAAAAATCAGGGTTAGTTCATCATATCCGAACCAATCTGAGCCTTTGCATAATCTTTTTAGGGTTTTGCTTTGTTGAATTTGCGGTTGCATCGTCGTGTCTAGTTGCTGGTCTTAGAGTCTAGTCTTTTAGAGTTTCGAGTTCTGGTCATAAGTTGTCATGCCGCCGCCGCACCATCATCATCGCCCCTGCCATCTACCACCGCCGCTTATCCGCCACCGCTTCGAATCCGTATCCATATACCACCACCGCTGTCATATACCACCACTGCTGCCATCTACTACCATATATCCACCACCAATCCGAATTCTTGTCATATTAGGTTTGTTTTCGAGATCCATCTAGATTCCGATTCGTGTTTCCTTGCCGAAGTAGGTTTGGGAAAAAAAAGAGTCCGGAAACCACCCTCCGTTTAGGCCCAAATTTTTCGAAAACGCATTTTTCGAAAAAATTTCTGGCTATCCTATTTTTAGGTGTTTCTGAGTGTTTTTTGACCCGTTTCCAGTTTTTGGGTCCGGGCAGTCGAAAAAAAAATTGGTCGAAAAAATTTCGTGCCCATCCTGTTAGTTTGACCTAGGAAGAGTTTTGAGACACTCGCCATTATAGTGATTTTTCGCAAAAAAAAGTAGCGCAAAAAAGAACAGCGCAAAAAAAAGAGTGAAAAAAAAATCCAGAGTGTGCTTTTTCCCTTGTTTACGTGCCGCGCCGTGATTTTGTTGGTGTTCTAGGCTCGCGTCTCTAGCACAGTCTAGCCTAGGACCAGCACAGTACCGTCGTTGAGCGTTTATTCAACTTTGCATCTCTGAATTGATTATTGCTGACCCTTTTTGCTATCATATTATAAGCCTTCCCAGCTCCACATACATCTACGTCGTGCGTTTGACTCTCCCTGGTAATCGCTCTATCCATGATTTGAGAGTTTTTGACTACAACGGTTGCCGATCACCGCCTGCTGCTGAGTAAGAACTGGTAAGAATTTGAGATTTGCTTGACGGATTTGTGACACCCACCACCACCTCTTGTTAGTAGTCTGTAGGATCATATTCTTGTGTGTTTCTATTGCTGCTAACCATGCCAGGATCACAAGCCGACGAGACTGACTGGGAGAACATGACGAATAAGGATTTGCATGATAAATTTCAGCAAATGATGAGTGGACAGGTGCAAGATGTGCTAAACAGATTTGAAGAGGCCATGGAGAAGATAGATGGCATGGAGAAGACGTTCGAAACAAAGCTCGATAACAAGTTTAATGAATTGCTCGCGCGTCTTCCACCACCACCACCCGCTGCACCTAACGCACCTCTCCAACAACAACAACAACAATGACTACCTCCACGTCGCGAAACAGATCTCCGCCGAGCGAGCCGTGTTCGCGTTTGGCCAAACTATTGGTGCTGCTGTTGATACTTCTATGGCTCCTACTGCTGATGTGGAGGAGGATGATTATGTGGGAGATTACGAGGATGAGGTTGCTCAAAATCAGAACTACGTGCAACCACCTGCACCACAACCACCAGGTCGTCCACATGCAAATAATCACAATGGTAGGGCTTTCCCTCAGGTGCGAGATCATGACCATCTTCCTAAACTGAAATTGAATATTCCACCTTTCGAGGGTAGATATGTTCCTGATATATATCTTACTTGGGAGTTAGAAACTGAACAACGATGTACATGTTTACAATATCCCGAGGAGAGACGGGTTGCTGCCGCTGTTTGTGCTTTCACTAGTTTTGCATGTGTATGGTGGTCTGAACATTGTAGATTATATCCTATTCCAACTACTTGGGCTGCTTTGAAAACTGTTATGCGTACTCGTTGGGTTCCACCATATTATCAACGTGAATTGCTTCAGAAATTACAGCGCTTAAGACAAGGAAAAAATTCTGTAGAAGAATATTATCAGGAATTACAAACTGGCATGATTAGATGTGGTATTGTTGAGGAGAATGAAGCTATGCTTGCACGTTTTCTGGGTGGATTAAATAGAGAGATTTAGACCATTCTAGACTATAAGGAGTATACTAATATCACTCGTTTATTCCATCTTGCTTGTAAAGCTGAACGTGAAGTGCAGGATCGACAAGCATTGGCGCGAACTAACTTTTCTGCAGGCCGACCTTCATCATGGACACCGCGTGCATCTTCTACTTCAACTGCACCAGCACCTCAATCAGGTGTCTCCTCCAGTCGTGATACAAGAAAACAGGCACAACCACCATTATCTGCCAAGAGCGCACCTGCTGGGCCTGCATAGAGTTCTGCTTCTTCCATGGCATCAACAGGGCACACAAGTGATATTATTGTCGTCGTTGTAAGGGAGGAGGTCATTATGTGAGAGAATGCAAATCTCCACGTGTGATGATTGCTACCGCGGATGGTGGATATGAGTCCGCTAGTGACTATGATGAGGAGACTTTGGCTCTTATTACACGTGAAGAACATGGTGGAGATGATTCTGATCATGAGACGCAATACATGGCTCCTGAAGACGCTGACAGGTATGAATGTTTAGTTGCTCAATGTGTTTTGAGTGTGCAGGTCACACAAGCTGAGCAAAATCAGAGGCACAATTTGTTCCATACCAAGGGAGTTGTGAAAGAACGTTCTGTGCGCGTCATCATAGATGGAGGGAGCTGCAACAACTTGGCTAGCATGGAGATGGTGGAGAATCTTTCTCTCACCACAAGACCACATCCACATCCTTACTACATCCAATGGTTCAACAACAGCAGCAAGGTTAAGGTAACACGTACTGTTCGTGTGCATTTTAGTATCTCTACATATGCTGATTATGTTGATTGTGATGTGGTACCTATGCAAGCATGTTCCTTATTACTTGGTAGACCATGGCAATTTGATAAAAATTCTGTACACCATGGTAGAAACAATCACTATACTCTTGTTCATAAGGATAAAAATATTACTTTGCTTCCTATGACTCCTGATTCCATTTTGAAAGATGATATTAATAGAGCTAATAAAGCAAAACAGGAGACGAATAAGAGTGAAAATCAGATTGTGGCAAAAGAATTTGAGCAACAAATGAAGCCTAATAATAAACCATCTAGTGTTGCTTCTAAAATTAAATTGAAAAGTGCATGTTTATTTGCCACCAAATCTGATATTGATGAGCTAGATTTCAGCAAATCTGTTTGCTATGCTTTTGTGTGCAAAGAGGCATTATTTTCATTCGAGGACGTGCCTTCCTCTTTGTCTCCTGCTGTCACTAACATTTTGCAGGAGTTCGCTGACGTCTTTCCACAAGACGCGCCACCGGGATTACCGCCTATTCGAGGGATTGAGCATCAGATTGACGTAATTCCCGGTGCTTCACTGCCAAACCGTGCACCATACCGTACCAATCTAGAGGAGACGAAGGAGATTATGCGTCAAGTACAAGAGCTTCTCGACAAAGGTTATATACGCGAATCCCTTAGTCCTTGTGTTGTTCCTATTATTCTAGTGCCGAAAAAGGATGGTACATCACGTATGTGTGTTGATTGTAGAGGCATTAATAATATTACTATTCGTTATCGTCATCCTATTCCTAGGCTAGATGATATGCTTGATGAATTGAGTGGCTCTACAATATTCTCCAAAGTTGATTTGCGTAGTGGATACCATCAAATTCGTATGAAATTGGGAGATGAATGGAAAACAGCATTCAAAACTAAGTTTGGATTATATGAGTGGTTAGTCATGCCTTTTGGGTTAACTAATGCACCTAGTACTTTCATGAGATTAATGAACGAAGTTTTACGTGCTTTCATTGGACGATTTGTGGTAGTTTACTTTGATGATATATTAATTTATAGCAGATCTTTGGAAGAACATTTGGAACATTTACGTGCTGTTTTTATTGCTCTACGTGATGCACGTTTGTTTGGTAACCTTGGGAAGTGCACCTTTTGCACCGACCGAGTATCTTTTCTTGGCTATGTTGTTACTCCACAGGGAATTGAAGTTGATAAAGCCAAGATTGAAGCTATTGAGAGTTGGCCGCAACCCAAAACGGTCACACAAGTGAGGAGTTTTCTTGGCCTCGCTGGATTCTATAGGCGTTTTGTGAGAGATTTCAGCACCATTGCTGCACCTCTCAATGAGCTTACAAAGAAAGATGTGCCTTTTCTTTGGGGTACCGCACAGGAAGAAGCCTTCTCGGTATTGAAAGATAAGTTGACACATGCTCCTTTACTCCAACTTCCTGATTTTAATAAGACTTTTGAGCTTGAATGTGATGCTAGTGGAATTGGATTAGGCGGTGTGTTATTACAAGATGGCAAACCTGTTGCATACTTTTCTGAAAAATTGAGTGGGCCTAGTCTGAATTATTCTACTTATGATAAAGAATTATATGCTCTTGTTCGGACTTTAGAAACATGACAACATTATTTATGGCCCAAAGAATTTGTTATACATTCTGATCATGAATCTTTGAAACATATTAAAAGTCAAGCTAAACTGAATCGTAGACATGCTAAATGGGTTGAATTCATTGAGACTTTTCCTTATGTCATTAAACACAAGAAGGGAAAAGAAAATGTTATTGCTGATGCATTGTCTCGCCACTATACTATGCTTTCACAACTTGACTTCAAAATATTTGGTTTGGAGACCATCAAAGATCAATATGTGCATGATGCTGATTTTAAAGATGTAATGAGGAATTGTAAAGAAGGAACAATGTGGAACAAGTTCGTCGTTAACGATGGATTTGTGTTTCGTGCTAACAAGCTATGCATTCCAGCTAGCTCCGTTCGTCTTTTGTTGTTGCAGGAGGCGCATGGAGGAGGATTAATGGGACACTTTGGCGTGAAGAAGACGGAGGACGTACTTGCTACACATTTCTTTTGGCCAAAGATGAGACGGGATGTTGAGCGTTTTATTGCTCGCTGCACTACATGTCAAAAAGCTAAGTCACGACTCAATCCTCATGGTTTATATATGCCTTTGCCTGTACCTAGTGTTCCTTGGGAGGATATATCTATGGACTTTGTTTTAGGTTTACCTCGAACAAAGAAGGGGAGGGATAGCATATTTGTTGTCGTGGATAGATTCTCGAAAATGGCACACTTTATACCATGTCATAAAAGCGATGATGCTGTTAATGTTGCTGATTTGTTCTTTCGTGAAATTATTCTCTTGCATGGTGTGCCAAATACTATTGTTTCAGATCGTGATACTAAATTTCTTAGCCACTTTTGGAGATGTTTATGGGCTAAGTTGGGGACTAAACTGCTTTTTAGTACTACTTGTCACCCCCAAACTGATGGACAAACTGAAGTAGTCAATAGAACGTTGTCTACTATGCTTAGGGCTGTTTTGAAGAATAATAAGAAAATGTGGGAGGAATGCTTGCCTCATATTGAATTTTCTTATAATCGTTCATTGCATTCTACTACTAAGATGTGCCCTTTTGAAGTTGTGTATGGTTTCCTACCTCGTGCACCTATTGATTTGTTGCCTCTTCCATCTTCGGAGAAGGTTAATTTTGATGCTGAACAACGTGCTAAATTGATTTTAAAAATGCATGAGTTAACTAAGGACAACATTGAGCGTATGAATGCTAAATATAAACTTGCTGGAGATAAGGGTAGAAAACATGTTGTGTTTGCACCTGGAGATCTTGTTTGGTTACATTTGCGTATGGATAGATTTCCGGATTTGCGCAAATCAAAGTTAATGCCACGTGCTGATGGTCCCTTTAAGGTGTTAGAGAAAATAAATGATAATGCATATAAACTTGAGCTGCCTGCAGATTTTGGGGTTAGTCCCACTTTTAACATTGCAGATTTGAAGCCTTATTTGGGTGAGGAAGATGAACTTCCGTCGAGGACGACTTTTTTCAAGAAGGGGAGGATGATGAGGACATCAATACAATTGTTACACCCACAGCCCCTGCTGCTATAAATACTGGACCAATTACTAGAGCTCGCGCACGCCAACTAAATTACCAGGTAATTTCGTTTCTTGGTAATGATTCTAATGTTCATGAGAATATGATGCTGCCTAAATTGGATACATTTGTTTTGCTTACAAATGAAGGGCCTAGCTTGGAGAAGGATGAACATTGGATTAAGAACAAGCATGGAGATGATGGCATGCGCAAGGGGAACAAGAACGGAGTTACAAGTAATGATTTCAGGACTTTGAAGCCACCATAATGGGTGCATGAAGCCTTGGACGAAATATACAAGATGCCACTTCATAAATTTTGTCTCGGGGCTATTATAGGTGCTGCGTCACCTTATTATTGGGCCAGGCCCATGTAATTTCGAAATACATAAGTATAGGCTATTTTTAGAGTCCGTATGTGTGGGGAAACAAGAGATAGGGTTGATTTCGGACCCCTCCACCAAGGGTCACGAAATTCCCCCCTCTTCCTCCATATATACAACCCTTAGGGCATCGTTTAGACTTTGGGTTTTGTTTAGATTAAAAGTTCGCCATAGCTGCAACTTCGCGTACTTCGTTTGTGTTCAACGACAAGACAAAGGCGTCACAGAACCCCACCTTGATCAATAAAGCTTTCACCTTATATTCGCATTATCCAGATTGCAATCTCAGTTTCTTGCTTGTTCTTTGTTTGCTCGCAGGAAACAGACCCTTGTGGTCAGGTTGATCGTGCTCCGGCGTGGTCAATAACCTCTGGGAGTTGGTTTAGCGATTGCTAAGGCGCGACGTCCTCGCACGTTCATAGTCGGATCGTCAAAGTCGACTGCCACCAAAGCGATATCCATCATCTCATCGAAAGATGGGACACCTTTGCCTCTATCAGCAGTATCCCAAAACCTCATGGGTTGCTGCAAAGGGACCTTCAGTGGATCCATCTACTTTATCTGGAATTACATATGAATCTTCATATTCTTCTGATGAGTCATTTGACTCCAATTATAAACTGTTCAAAAATCAGAATGGTGAAGTATTTGCTAGATATGTTGGCACTAACTGCAGGAATGCTCCTCCTATGAAGAAAATCTGGGTTCCCAAAAGGTGCCTTGAAAGTCTTCAGGTGAATGTCATCATGACACCACCTGTGAAGAATAGGAATCCCAGATCAAATTCTTCATATGGACCAAAGTCTTCATATGGATCCAAGTCCTCATATGGACCACATTCCTCACATGGATCAAAGTCCTCATATGAACATCATCGTGCTAACACCTCTGTTTCACATGGAAAGGCTAAGGGTTTTGGATATGTGCATTATACTTCAACTCATTATGTTCATAAATCCTCAAAGAATTTCTCTGCTTACTCATATACTTACCCTGACGCCTCTTATGTGAAAGGAAGTGGATTGGCATCTATGCCACCTTTCTCTTATGGAGCTCGCAGAATGATGAACTATTTGCCACCCCTTCGGATGTGGGTGGTGAAGAAAAAGAATTAACTTCTTATGCAGGGTCAGGTATCCAGACGAACCTAAAGCGTCTGAAGAACTTGTTGGAGACCTGAATATGCTTGAAAGGACACAAGCTAATCATGAAGAAATGAATTTTCATTTCTCACGTCCTCACACTACTTTACCTGCTCTATCGCTTGATGAAACTGATCTGATGAATTTGATGTCTTATTTTTCACTAATGAAGTATATGAGTTCGTAAGCTGCACTAATTCGTCTGCAGGATGATCAACCCAAAGCCACTGAGTGGGTCCTCGATAGTGGATGTACGAATCACATGACCGGTGACAGGAGCTTATTGATGGATACTGATTTATCTCCATCGCATCTGAAGCATATCACCTACACTGACAAAGGCAAAAGCAAGGACCACAACCTGCTGCATGTCTACTTGCAAAAGCTTCAGAAGGCTGGATATGGCATCGACGACTTGGTCATGCTGGCATGAGGAACTTGCACACGCTCGCGAAGAAGAAGCTTGTCATTGGCATCGAGGGTGTGAAATTCCATAAGGACCATTTGTGTGGAGCTTCTGAAGCCGGAAAGATGACCAAGGCCAAGCATCCCTCAAAGACCATCATGACTACCACTCGTCCATTGGAATTGCTTCACATGGATCTCTTTGGCCCTACTCATTATGCCACATTCACAAATGCTACATCTCTATATGGCTTTGTCATTTGTCACAGCCCTAGAGTACCTGAGTGAAATAGTTGCATCTGCACTCATGCATCATGTCTAAATTCTGAAAGTTGAATTGAGGTTAGTTGAAACCCTCATAAATCACTTCAAAAATAATCAACATTAAAACCTTTTCAAAGAAGTCCAAGAAAATGTTCCTTTTAGTCTCTGAAAATATTGGCAAGAGGTAAAACTTAAAACAATATTTTTGGAATCTCAGAGATATTTATTTTGGGCCTTTGAATTAAATCAATAACTATTTGCATTGGATATATATTTATTAATTAATTAATATATGTCCAATAATTCTGATCTTTGGTGAAGGGCTTTGGAATAACCCAACTAGTCCCTACAAAAATTATCAGAAGCAACAAAAATGATTTAGTGTCTAAAACTCAATCAAAACAAATTACAGAAAAATAGAAAACAGAATTTAATTAAAAGAGAGAGAGAGAGAAGGACCAACCTGGCACTTACCTCGGCCCACCTACCTGTGCGGCCTGCTGTTGAAGCCGGCCCAGCCCAGCCACCCCGTGCCAGTTGTCTTCCTCCTCACGCCAGAAGGCAGAGGAGAAGCTAGCCACGGTGCCGCGGCGTGCCACGCCGGCAGCTGCCTGCCTGGCTGCCCCCTCGTCGCCCTGGACTCCCTCTGCGATGCCACGCTACCCCCTGGACCCCCTCGACCGCTCCCCTCTCTCCCTGCCTCGCTCTCTCTCCCAAAGACGAGCGGAGCCATCGCCGCCGCTCGTCGTTGCCGTGTCCACCGCCTCCCCCTCGCTTCCCCGACCAGTCCAGGCGCTCCGCCACATCGTCCCCGACCTCTCCACCAAGTCAAGCAAGCCGGGACGCACCGCAGCACCGCCATCACCGTCTTCTTCAACCTTGGTCTGCCGAGATCGCCGGCGATCGTGCGCTCGCTCCGTTGCTTCCCCGAGCTCCCCAAGACCACCGCTGCACTCCCCGCGAGCTTCTCCTTCGATCCCCACTTCCCCCTTGCTCGTTTGCGCCGTGTAGTCGCCGCCCTCTTCGAGCCCGAGAGCATCTCGCCGCCGGCCATGGCGTAGCCGTGGCCACAGCCGCGCAAGCTCGCAACCGAGCACTTCACCGCACTCGCTGTGTCCCCAGGAGCCCGCAGCACCCCTCGGCACATCCTGCTGTGCCTCCTAGCGACGACCCCGAGCTCGCCCGAGCTCCGGCAGCCGCCAATGTCGTCGCCGACGTCTTTTCCGACCACCCCGAGCCCAAACACCACCACCACTCGACGTGGCAGCCCCCCAGCTTCACGTAGATGCTCCCCGCGCGCCAAATAGGGCCCTGTAGCGAAATCCCGACTCCCTCCGCCGCGGGTTTGGTCGCCGGCGGCTAAACGCCGGTAGCTGACATGGCCGTCATTAGCGGTTAAACATCCCACTAACCAACCCCTCTAGAGCCACTGCCATGTGGGCCCTAGTGCCCAATTAGTTAGTTAACTACTATGTTAGATTAGCACCGATCTCAGGAGGGCCCCACCTGTCATTTTGACTTTGCCACGTCACACGTTGACCGACTCCACACGTCAATGTTGACCCGGCTGACGTGGCAGTTGACTAGGCCCACCTGTCATCCACCAAACAAGCCTGTGTCACTGACGTGTGGATCCCACACGTCAGGTTTGACCTGGACCCGCCTGTTGACCTGCTGAGGTCAGCATGACCTAATGCTAACGCAATAACTCATTTCCTGGATTTATTATAATTCAGAAAATTCCAGAAATTAGTATAAACTTCTAAAATTCATAGAAATTCAACCGTAACTCCAAATGAAATAAATTATATATGAAAAATGATCAGAAAAATCCAAGGAATCTGAATATGGCATTTCCATGCATGTTTGAACAACTTAACCTCACTGTCTAATCCAAAACATGATAATGCACTATTTGAATTCATAGTTTGAATTTGAATTTGAACCTAGTGTTCAAACCAACTTCATTTAATTGTGTTGCTAGTTGCATTAGCTCAATCAACAACATATTGCCATGTCATTATCATGCATCATGTTGTGCATTGCATTGATTGTGTTCCTTCTCTATTGCCGGTGGTTGTCCCCTCTCGATAGACGTTGTACCGACGCGGTGATCGTTGACACTGATGAAGACCCAATGATATCTTCAGAAGTGTCAGGCAAGCAAAACCCCCTTGTTCATTCCGATACAACCCCACTCTCTCGCTCCTGCTCTCTTTTACTGCATTAGGACAACAACGATTCATCTGTTACTTGTTGCGGTAGTTGAACCCCTTATCCTCTGCATGACCTGTCATTGCCACAGTAAATAGATGAAACCCACTAGCATGAGTAGGAGTTGTTTGAGCCCTGATGTGCCTACTCATTCATGCTTGTTTGTCATGCCTGCTATTGCATAGAGTTGTGTCAGGTCTGATTCATCGGGAATGAATCGGAGGTGTGTGAACATGTCCTACTGTGTGTGAGCTAAGTGTGTGAACATGTTTGGTAAAGGTAGCGGTGAGAGGCCATGTAGGAGTACATGGTGGGTTGTCTCATTGAAACCGTCCTCAGGAACTGAGTTCTGTGTCTGTGATCCATGAACAGCTACTACCACTCATTGGGATCCTTAATTGACCCTCTCGGCTTCTTAATCACCCTAGTACTCTGTCCAGGAGTTGCAACTAGTTTCTGGTGTTTGTAGGTTATGTGTTGGCGGCCGTGCGTAGCGCTGACCCTAGGGGTGGGCTATGTTGCGGTAGATACACCGTGGCACGGTGTACCGGGCGCCCGTTTGGTGACTCGGGAACCCTGTTCACATCGTTCGGGGCCGTATGTGGAAACCTCGGCCGGACTCCCTGCGGATGGAACCTGGATAGGCGATAAACCTGGACTAGAGACTTAAGTGTTTAGGTAGGCCGTGGCCGACACCCTCGCCAGGCTTCCGCTTGAAGGTTGCCGAGATACATGACGTGTATATGGTGGTAAGTGGTGGGAGCGTGTGTGAAGAAGTACACCCCTGCAGGGTTATCATTATCTATTCGAATAGCCGGATTCCTCGGATATGGAAATTTGGACCCCTTGCATAGTTCATAGACAAGTGAAAGTGGATACTCTAAAACTCGCAAGATAAGTGTGAGTGCTATGGATGGCCTTCTCGTAGGGAGACGAGAGCGGATCCATAGTGGTGTATTGAATGGTGAATATGTGGACTCGTGTGCGCCACCTCAAAAGAGTTGCTTGCAGTCGTAGTTCAGGTTAGCCACTGAGTCAAAGCTGGCTTGCTGCAGTTAAACTCCACCACCCCCCTTGTTGATACCGATGCATATGTAGCTAGTTCTGATGTAAGTCTTGCTGAGTACCTTTGTACTCACGTTTGCTTAATTTATGTTTTGCAGAGAGACTTCAGTTTCGCTAGTAGTTCCGTGTGGACTTCGACGTTTAGCTTGATACCTCAGCTACGATCTTGTGCCCTCGGCAGGATCTGGTAGATAGTCAGGCTTCTTAGCCTTTTTCATTTGTAGATGTCTGTACTCAGACATGTTAAGCTTCCGCATGTGCTTTGAATTGTATGCTATGATTGTTGGGTCATGAGACCCATGTTTGTAATTTCTCGCTCCTTGGAGCCTAGTGAATAAATACTTGAGTCGTAGAGTTATGTTGTGATGCCATGTTGTATTTACACATATCGAGCATATTGTGTGTATGATTGAAATGCTTGGTATGTGTGGGATCCGACAATCTAGTTGTTTATCCTTGGCAGCCTCTCTTATGGGGAAATGTAGTCTAGTGCTTCCATGAGCCATAGTAGTCCACTATAGCCCGGTTCACCGGAGTCCTGTTAGCCCAGCACTACTGCTCAGGACACTTGACTGGCCGGCATGTGTTTCACTTCGTTCCTGTGTCTGTCCCTTCGGGGAAATGTCACGCGGTGATATCCGGAGTCCTGCCTAGCCTGCTACAGCCCGGGTTCCCGGAGTCCTGTTAGCCCAGTGCTACAGCCCGGATTCACACGCTGCTGACCGACATGCTCGATGTGATTCATGTATGCCTGTTCCCATAGGTTAGTGCCGCTTTGGGTTAACGACTAGCCATGTTGGCCCGGGTTCTCTGTCATATGGAAGCTAGCGACACTATCATATATGTGAGCCAAAAGGTGCAAACGGTCCCGGGCCATGGTAAGGCGACACCCGTGGAATACCGTGCGTGAGGCCACAAAGTGATATGAGGTGTTACCGGCTAGATCGATGTGACTTGGTATCGGGGTCCTGACAGCTTTGGTATCAGAGCCTGACTGCCAGTAGGATTACCAAGCCATTCTGGTCGAAGTTGAGTCTAGAAATGCTTTAGTTATATAAGGGAATTGATTGTGGAAGGGAACGTAAGGCTCTTTTTACTTCTTATACCTCATGGCCTTCTGATCTGAGTCAACCTCTTCTCTTCTACGGGGATTAAGAACTAGGCCTTCTCATCTATCTATCAGGATGACGAGTTACTATGATAGAGACTTATAGGATTGATGGATTAAGCCTCAGTTCAGTTCCTACTACTTCTGTATGTTGACCCTTGATCCCGGAACTTGGATATTGTGATGTTGAGTGGTTATGCCACCGTTTTGCAGGATGTCTCAAATCTTTTCGAGCATTTACAACCGTTATGCTGTCCGAGTCGTCCCAGGTTTCCAAACAATCTGATGCATTTGCAGAATCCTTTTCCCTCTGGTTTTCGATGTTCCTCTAGGCCAGGTTAATCACACTAATTGTGAGTTGAGGTATTCTATTGCATCGACATATATGTTGGAGTTATTATGATGACCCTAGGTGTCTTAAAGAATCACCCAGTAATCTAGCAATGCTTTATATTCCTAGTGTGATGATTCTGGCCATTCTTCTCGAAAGCATCCCGTGATGTTATTAGTTAGTAGGTATTCTACTCCGGGGTTCATGAACACGAGATTCGCCCTACTTACTTCATGTTGATAGTGTTTGCTAGTCCCTTTAGGATATTAGTAACTTTTGCGATAGTCCTCGAGGTCCGTGGTATATCGTTCTTCCAATACCATGAACCACTATGGCAGAAGTTCTTTGAATCAAAAGATCACAACCAGGGTGCTCTTGAGGAGTACTCCATTCATATTGTGACTCTGCCAGTTCTACCTTTCTACATGGGTTATCTGGAAGAAACTTGTTGAACTTGGTTCGACATATTAATCTATGCATCCACAACTCAGAAAGATATATGTTCCCTTGAGTTGTCCCTCTTCATTTATATTCCGACCTTCATCTATCAATTGATAGTAAGGAGTAGTTGGCAATCGTGTTTATCGATGCCTATTACTCTAGTGGTCCGTCAAGCCATTCTATTCCGGAATGACTAGGAGAAACAAACTCCAGTACCTCATCCATTTCTAGGATTGGGTCAAAGCAGTTGTATTCCGCGGATCAAATGCAATCAAGCTTTTGGTCTGTTCTACCTTGGAGTGTTACTATCTTTATGTCAAGAGTGTCATGAGAATTGCACCACCTCTTATGAATTCTCGACGCAGTAATAACTCTTGCCATCATTGTTCATTCCTCGGTTTCCGTGTTATTGTAACCGGATCACCAACAAGTGAACCCTGATGCGTGAAATCAATACTCCTAGCAATTGTGTTGCTTGGTAGTTAATGGACAATAATCTTATCCATAGTGTGTTGAGTATCGAATCATCACCCTAAGGTTTATCGTGCTACCTAGTCCATATTTCTGGTGCACTCCTCGATCAATGAGTTAGGATTATTCAATCCCTCACTCTTTTGCTCATATCATCTTGCCCTGAAAAGCAAGATTGTTCTTGAACTTAATAACATATTGGTGTTTCGTGATTTTCCTAAAATCTTCTCGGATGTATTACCAGGTTGTTACCTGATCGCTATGTTGAGCTCGTGATCACATTGGTTTCTTATAAACCACTCCTTCTCCAAGAATCCGTTTTGGATACCCTTGAGCTACTTGGTTAAGCTAAACAACAACTTGGAGAGTTGGAAGATAGAAGCTTGCCTGTCTTAGTTCATGTTAAGGGATATCCTTTTGTGTGTGTGTGTTCAAGAAAGATATCTTCATCGATTGGTCCCTGTGATCAATTGCCAGACCTATTGTCTTATCCAATTCTTGGTTTGAGTATGGGTTATCATCAAATCAAATCAGAACCAACGATGTTAGTAATGTTGTCTTACTCGTGGTTGTTTCCTCGAGCATACACCATTATATCCTTGGGTCTGACCAGTGCTATCATCTTGTTCACATAATTATGGAATTCCACTTATATGGAAACCTGGATAAATTGTTGTTGAGCCCATTGACAACATCCTTATCTTCTCCATGATTTTGTTGGACATTAAGCTAGTGTTGGAAACTTTGTAAACAATGCCTTCAAGACCTATCCCTGAGGTATATGTTTGGATGAGAGAAGTGACTTCCTATAATTCACGTGTATCTGATGTAAGTTGCCGCCATGAATTTGACGAAGGTTTTTTTTATGTTTCCCCTGGAATCATCCCAAATCAGTCATGCATACGTGCGAAGTATTCTATGGTTTGGTAGATTAATTACCTCCACTCCATATGTATTCCCTAGCACACCAAGCCACTGATTGATTTGTTCAAGGAAAAGGGGTTGTTGTGCGAATACTAGTTCATGCACAAGGACCTCGATATCCTCAATGATGGTTCCCCACCTGAACTCGGTAGTATTTTGTTATAAGACTACCATGTGGTCATACTTGTCTGGGATAACGTGTTCACATGTTGTAGCAGAACCAGCTCATGTTTTGGAGCTTGCTATCGCAGTTCATCTCCCGAGAATCTCGCAATGCCATCTCGTTGGTTTGTGTTGCAAACTTTCTTTCCGGACATGTTGTCTGAAATATCCCTTTACCAACCAGATCTGAATCTCAGGCAGATATGATGGTTGGAGCTATTCCAAGATTTATGATGTAGGCCCAACAAGGTTGTTGTTCTGGCCGACACACCTAGCCGGAAGATCTATCGTTGTAGAATCTTGATCGAGCTATTTGCCCATCTTCTCCATGGGGATTTAGTGCAACTTATTCTAGAAGTTGTTCCTCAGGGGTCGTTGTGCTCTCGGTTCACTCGATTATGCTAGAACCATTCAAACAGTGGAATCACTCTCTACTGTTGAGTGTATCCCCAGTTACTAGAATCATTCCCACATTTGCATTTTGTTCTCAGCTTGCACCGCCATTGTGCCATTCTATCTTGGACTACCTTCCCGGTAATTCCTGGTCAGGATCATCTTCAACAGTGGTACTACCATAGGTTCCATCCATTTCCGATGATAAGCAAAAATCATCCATTGCGCTGCCTTCAACAAGGTAGTTCACATCATCCATTCTAGTCTGGGTATGCCATCCCTTCGTACTCCTCTAAGCGATTGTTGTGATTTGCCTTAGACTGGTATAAAAAGTTTCAATGATCTCTGAATCAAAAGTAATTCTTTTTGCCACTTAAGGGAATATTTCTGCGAGTCACCTTCCTTAAGATGTCTCGCTATGGTATCATGGCAACCCAACCCCTCGCTACGTTGACACCATTCACCACCCTCCTAGGTGTGGGAATTTCGCTACTTACTTAAACCTTGTCATATGCTCATTTCCATCATTCTTGATGTGTGTATCGTGTCTCATCTCGACAGATGTCGCTATGTCTCGTTCTGTGAGTTGATCGTCGGTTGCTCGATCTTCAAGAAGATCGATTCTTCGAGAGTTTCTTTTCTTCTCGTCATCGCGTGGATGAAGATCTGAAAAGCAAGGATGTTAGAGTCAACATATGCAACGAATCAACAACCCTAAGAGGTGCAACCTGGATCGTGAAGATTGTGTTGATCTTGTGCCCCTTTGTCTTCTTACCTCACGTCTTGAATCTCGGGACGAGATTCTTGTTTAGTGGGGGTGAGTTGTCACAGCCCTAGAGTACTTGAGTGAAATAGTTGCATCTGCACTCATGCATCATGTCTAAATTCTGAAAGTTGAATTGAGGTTAGTTGAAACCCTCATAAATCACTTCAAAAATAATCAACATTAAAATCTTTTCAAAGAAGTCCAAGAAAATGTTCCTCTTAGTCTCTGAAAATATTGGCAAGAGGTAAAACTTAAAACAATATTTTTGGAATCTTAGAGATACTTATTTTGGGCCTTTGAATTAAATCAATAACTATTTGCATTGGATATATATTTATTAATTAATTAATATATGTCCAATAATTCTGATCTTTGGTGAAGGGCTTTGGAATAACCCAACTAGTCCCTACAAGAATTATCAGAAGCAACAAAAATGATTTAGTGTCTAAAACTAAATCAAAACAAATTACTGAAAAATAGAAAACAGAATTTAATTAAAACAGAGAGAGAGAAGGACTAACCTGGCACTTACCTCGGCCCACCTACCTATGCGACCTGCTGTTGAAGCCGGCCCAGCCCAGCCACCCCCCTGCCAGTTGTCTTCCTCCTCTCGCCAGAAGGCAGAGGAGAAGCTAGCCACGGCGCCGCGGCGTGCCACGCCGGCAGCTGCCTGCCTGGCTGCCCCCTCGTCGCCCTGGACTCCCTCTGCGACGCCACGCTACCCCCCTGGACCCCCTCGACCGCTCCCCTCTCTCCCTGCCTCGCTCTCTCTCCCAAAGCCGAGCGGAGACATCGCCGCCGCTCATCGTTGCCGTGTCCACCGCCTCCCCCTCGCTTCCCCGACCAGTCCAGGCGCTCCGCCACATCGTCCCCGACCTCTCTGCCAAGTCAAGCAAGCCGGGACGCACCGCAGCACCGCCATCGCCGTCTTCTTCAACCTCGGTCCGCCGAGATAGCCGGCGACCGTGCGCCCGCTCCGTTGCTTCCCCGAGCTCCCCAAGACCACCGCTGCGCTCCCCGTGAGCTTCTCCTTCGATCCCCACTTCCCCCTTGCTTGTTTGCGCCATGTAGTCGCCGCCCTCTTCGAGCCCGAGAGTATCTCGCCGGCGGCCATGGCGTAGCCGTGGCCACAGCCGCGCAACCGAGCACTTCACCGCACTCGCTGTGTCCCCAGGAGCCCGCAGCACCCCTTCGCACCTCCTGCTATGCCTCCTAGTGACGACCCCGAGCTCGCCCGAGCTCGGCAGCCGCCAACGTCGTCGCCGGCGTCTTTTCCGACCACCCCGAGCCCAAACACCACCACCACTCGACGTGGCAGCCCCCCAGCTTCACGTAGATGCTCCCCGTGCGCCAAATAGGGCCATGCAGCGAAATCCCGACTCCCTCCGCCGCGGATTTGGTCGCCGGCGGCTAAACGCCGGTAGCTGACGTGGCCGTCATTAACGGTTAAACATCCCACTAACAAACCCCTCTAGAGCCACTGCCATGTGGGCCCTAGTGCCCAATTAGTAAGTTAACTACTCTGTTAGATTAGCACCGATCTCAGGAGGGCCCCACCTGTCATTTTGACTTTGCCACGTCACACGTTGACCGACCCCACACGTCAGTGTTGACCCGACTGACGTGGCAGTTGACTAGGCCCACCTGTCATCCACCAAACCAGCCTGTGTCACTGACGTGTGGATCCCACACGTCAGGTTTGACCTGGACCCGCCTGTTGACCTGCTGAGGTCAGCATGACGTAATGCTGACGCAATAACTCATTTCCTGGATTTATTATAATTCAGAAAATTCCAGAAATTAGTATAAACTTCTAAAATTCATAGAAATTCAACCGTAACTCCAAATGAAATAAATTATATATGAAAAATGATCAGAAAAATCCAAGGAATCTGAATATGGCATTTCCATGCATGTTTGAACAACTTAACCTCACTGTCTAGTCCAAAACATGATAATGCACTATTTGAATTCATAGTTTGAATTTGAATTTGAACCTAGTGTTCAAACCAACTTCATTTAATTGTGTTGCTAGTTGCATTAGCTCAATCAACAACATATTGCCATGTCATTATCATGCATCATGTTGTGCATTGCATTGATTGTGTTCCTTCTCTATTGCCGGTGGTTGTCCCCTCTCGATAGACGTTGTACCGACGCGGTGATCGTTGACACTGATGAAGACCCAATGATATCTTCAGAAGTGTCAGGCAAGCAAAACCCCCTTGTTCATTCCGATACAACCCCACTCTCTCGCTCCTGCTCTCTTTTACTGCATTAGGACAACAACGATTCATCTGTTACTTGTTGCGGTAGTTGAACCCCTTATCCTCTGCATGACCTGTCATTGCCACAGTAAATAGATGAAACCCACTAGCATGAGTAGGAGTTGTTTGAGCCCTGATGTGCCTACTCATTCATGCTTGTTTGTCATGCCTGCTATTGCATAGAGTTGTGTCAGGTCTGATTCATCGGGGAATGAATCGGAGGTGTGTGAACATGTCCTACTGTGTGTGAGCTAAGTGTGTGAACACGTTTTGGTAAAGGTAGCGGTGAGAGGCCATGTAGGAGTACATGGTGGGTTGTCTCATTGAAACCGTCCTCAGGAACTGAGTTCTGTGTCTGTGATCCATGAACAGCTACTACCACTCATTGGGATCCTTAATTGACCCTCTCGGCTTCTTAATCACCCTAGTACTCTGTCCAGGAGTTGCAACTAGTTTCTGGTGTTTGTAGGTTATGTGTTGGCGGCCGTGCGTAGCGCTGACCCTAGGGGTGGGCTATGTTGCGGTAGATACACCGTGGCACGGTGTACCGGGCGCCCGTTTGGTGACTCGGGAACCCTGTTCACATCGTTCGGGGCCGTATGTGGAAACCTCGGCCGGACTCCCTGCGGATGGAACCTGGATAGGCGATAAACCTGGACTAGAGACTTAAGTGTTTAGGTAGGCCGTGGCCGACACCCTCGCCAGGCTTCCGCTTGAAGGTTGCCGAGATACATGACGTGTATATGGTGGTAAGTGGTGGGAGCGTGTGTGAAGAAGTACACCCCTGCAGGGTTATCATTATCTATTCGAATAGCCGGATTCCTCGGATATGGAAACTTGGACCCCTTGCATAGTTCATAGACAAGTGAAAGTGGATACTCTAAAACTCGCAAGATAAGTGTGAGTGCTATGGATGGCCTTCTCGTAGGGAGACGAGAGCGGATCCATAGTGGTGTATTGAATGGTGAATATGTGGACTCGTGTGCGCCACCTCAAAAGAGTTGCTTGCAGTCGTAGTTCAGGTTAGCCACTGAGTCAAAGCTGGCTTGCTGCAGTTAAACTCCACCACCCCCCCTTGTTGATACCGATGCATATGTAGCTAGTTCTGATGTAAGTCTTGCTGAGTACCTTTGTACTCACGTTTGCTTAATTTATGTTTTGCAGAGAGACTTCAGTTTCGCTAGTAGTTCCGTGTGGACTTCGACGTTTAGCTTGATACCTCAGCTACGATCTTGTGCCCTCGGCAGGATCTGGTAGATAGTCAGGCTTCTTAGCCTTTTTCATTTGTAGATGTCTGTACTCAGACATGTTAAGCTTCCGCATGTGCTTTGAATTGTATGCTATGATTGTTGGGTCATGAGACCCATGTTTGTAATTTCTCGCTCCTCGGAGCCTAGTGAATAAATACTTGAGTCGTAGAGTTATGTTGTGATGCCATGTTGTATTTACACATATCGAGCATATTGTGTGTATGATTGAAATGCTTGGTATGTGTGGGATCCGACAATCTAGTTGTTTATCCTTGGCAGCCTCTCTTATGGGGAAATGTAGTCTAGTGCTTCCATGAGCCATAGTAGTCCGCTACAGCCTGGTTCACCGGAGTCCTGTTAGCCCAGCACTACTGCTCAGGACACTTGACTGGCCGGCACGTGTTTCACTTCGTTCCTGTGTCTGTCCCTTCGGGGAAATGTCACGCGGTGACATCCGGAGTCCTGCCTAGCCTGCTACAGCCCGGGTTCCCGGAGTCCTGTTAGCCCAGTGCTACAGCCCGGATTCACACGCTGCTGACCGACATGCTCGATGTGATTCATGTATGCCTGTTCCCATAGGTTAGTGCCGCTTTGGGTTAACGACTAGCCATGTCGGCACGGGTTCTCTGTCATATGGAAGCTAGCGACACTATCATATACGTGAGCCAAAAGGCGCAAACGGTCCCGGGCCATGGTAAGGCGACACCCGTGGAATACCGTGCGTGAGGCCACAAAGTGATATGAGGTGTTACCGGCTAGATCGATGTGACTTGGAATCGGGGTCCTGACATCATTGTTGATGACTATTCTCGTTATACATGGGTGCATATCATCACTTACAAAACTGAAGTGCAGGGAGTCTTCAAACGATTTTCCTCGAGGGCTTCAACCAACTTTGGTGTGAAGATCAAGCACATCAGAAGTGACAGTGGAACTAAGTTCAAGAACACTGGTCTTGATGACTATCTTGATGAACTTGGTATTACTCATGAGTTATCTGCTCCTTATACCCCTCAGCGGAATGGCGTCGTGGAGCGCAAGAATAGGACTCTTGTTGAGATGGTCCGCACTATGCTTGATTAGTAGAAGACGCCTCCTCGCTTCTGGCCTGAGGCAATTGATACTACATGCCACATCATCAACAGGGTATATCTTCACAAATTCTTTAGAAAGACCTCATATGAACTCCTCACGGACAAGAAACCCAATGTGAGTTATTTCAGAGTCTTCGGTGCTAAATGTTGGATTAGAGATCCGCATCACAATTCTAAATTTGCACCGAAAGCACATGAAGGTTTTATGCTTGGTTATGGTAAGGACTCGCACACCTACAGAGTCTTCAACACCTATCACCACAAGGTTGTTAAAACTGTAGATTTGCGATTCGATGAAACTAATGGCTCGCAAAGAGAGCACCTACCTCCTGTGCTAGATGAAATACTTCCTGAGGAATCCATTAAGTTCAAGGCTACTGAGGATGTCGTTCCTACCGAAGAATCTGCTGAAGAAGTCATTCCAGAATATGAAGAACATCATGCTAGTGCACCTGAAGAAAATGGCTCTAAAGAAAATGCTGAGAAAATTCCTCATCGTTAACCAGCTCATCCTCGCGTTGCTAATGAAGTGTAGATTGAGAAAATCATGGGCGACATCAACGCACCAGGTCCTCTCACAAGCTCAAAAGCTTCACATTTGTCTAACTTTTGTGGGCACTTTGCTTTCGCCTCTATCACAGAGCCCACTAAGGTAGATGAAGCATTTCTGGAGCCTGAGTGGATTCAAGCAATGCAAGAGGAATTACATCGGTTCGAGCTCAACAACGTCTGCGAACTTCTTAAGTGACCAGACCCTCGCAAGCACAATATCATCGGCTGAAAGTGCGTTATATCGACTAGAGGGGGGTGAATAGGCGATTTTTATGAATTCTTCACTGAGGAATTTGCAGGTGAGGAAATTCCTTAGCGAAGAACTAGTAGCAGCGGAATAAGTACTCAAAAGTAAACATAATAGAGCACAAGCATAGTCATCATGATGAAATGAAGACAAGCACAGAGTACAGAAAGTGTAAACACAGGATAACACAGGATGACGACAAACAGACTGAAGAAATTGAACTGAGGAAATTGAGAAAGTCTTCAGTCAAAGTCTTCAAACACAGATACGAACAAGCACTCGACACAGTTATGAGGAAATGAAAGAGTTGAGGAAATAGAACCAGTGAGCTTGGTGAAGACAATGATTTGGTAGACCAGTTCCAACTGCTGTCTCGGTTGTACGTCTGGTTGGAGCGGTTAGGTATTTAGACCTGAGGACACACAGTCCTCACCGTATTCTACTTGAGCTAAGGTCACACAGACCTCGCCCAATCACTCGTGGTAAGTCTTCAGGTGACTTCCGAACCTTCACAAACTTGGTCACTCGGCGATCCACAATTCCTCTTGGATGCTCAAGACCTTTACGCCTAACCGTCTGGAAAAAGCACAGTCTTCGAAGGTAACAAGCGTCGGATCCACGTAGGATCAATCTCTTCAGTGATGCTCAATCACTTGGGGTTTGTAGGTGTTTGGGTTTGGGTTTTCCTCACTTGATGATTTTCGCTCAAAGTCCTTGGAGGATGGGATGCTCTCAAATGACAAGTGTCATTTTCTCTCGGAGCAGCCAACCAGCTAGTGGTTGTAGGGGCGTCTATTTATAGCCTAGGGAGCAGCCCGACATGATAAGACATAAATGCCCTTCAATGATATGACCGTTAGGTGGGTAGATATTTTGGGACAGCTGGCACAAGGCATAGCAATGGTTGGAAATTTGAGTATCAAATTCCTTAGGGCTATCATGTTCCTCACTGTGTAGGCAATCTGCACTAGCGAATTCCTAACTCCTCAGTCAGAACAAATTCCTCAGAGACCAGAAGAACTTCGTCTCTGTCACTGAAGAATATGATTGAACTATATGAGATTTCCAATGGCTTCACTCGAAGGGATTGGTAGGTGTAGGATTTTGAGTTGAGCATCACATGGAAATTTTTCCTTGGTATTTCCTCGACCCCCTTTAACAGTATAGTGTTTCCTATGACTCAAGAAAGAGAAAATGAAACTAAAAAAACAAAAGTCTTCATGCTTCATGTTCCTCGAATGAATACCAAGTCTTCAGGATCGCACCAATTTCTTCACTTTCAAAGTCTTCAGAAAGTCTTCAGAAATCCAAAGTCTTTAGTCGAAGAACTTCAGTTTTAGGGGTCGACTTTCTCTATAAATATCAAACTCCTCATAGACTTATAGACCTATGTACACTCAAAAACACATTAGTCCCTTAACCTATAAGTCTTCAATACACCAAAATCACTAAGGGGCACTAGATGCACTTACAATCTCCCCCTTTTTGGTGATTGATGACAATATAGGTTAAGTTTTAAATGGGGATAAACATACGAAGTGTAAATACTGATATTGAGGAATTTGATAGAGCGATTGCCAAGGAGAGTCAAACGCACGACGTAGATGTATGTGGAGCTGGGAAGGCTTATAGTATGGTCGCAAAAAGGGTGATAATCAATTCAGAGATGCAAAGTTGAATAAACGCTCAACGACGGTACTGTGCTGGTCCTAGGCTAGACCGTGCTAGAGACGCGAACCTAGAACACTAACAAAATCACGGCGCTGCACGTAAATAAGGGAAAAGCACACTCTGGAACTCTTTTTTTTCGCTCTTTTTTTTGCGCTCTTTTTTTTGCGCTCCTCTTTTTTTTTGCAAAAAATCACTATAATGGCGAGTGTCTCAAAACTCTTCCCTCGTCAAACTGATAGGATGGGCACGAATTTTTTTTTTCACTTTTTTTTCGGAAATCAGGGCAGCGACGACGAAAAAGTGCGACAAAAAATCACTATGATGGCACGTGGCTCAGAAGACTCAGAAAAGCCTAAAAATAGGATAGGTGGTCTCCAGACTCTTTTTTTTTCCGAGACCTACGCAGGCAAGGAAACACGAATCAAAATTTAGGTTGATCTCAAGAACAAACCTAATATGAGAAGAACTCGGATTGGTGGTGGATATATGGTTGTGGTATATGGCAGCGGTGGTGGTATATGGTAGCGGTGGTGGTATATGGATACAGATTGGTGGTGGTATATGGATACGGATTGGTGGTGGTATATGGATATGGATTCAGAGCGGTGGCGGATAAGCAAAAGTGGTAGATGGGCGATGATGATGGTGCGGCGGCGGCGTGACAACTTATGACCAGAACTCGAAACTCTAAAAGACTAGACTCTAAGACCAGCAACTTGACACGATGATGCAACCGCAAATTCAACAAAGCAAAAACCCTAAAAAGATTATGCAAAGGCTCAGATTGGTTCGGATATGATGAACTAACCCTATTTTTTTCTGGCTTTTTCGTGGACTGTAGGTATGAAGAACAGACTTGATCTAATCTATGAAAAACTGTAAAATCTCACCGAGCAACCTGGAAATCTGATACCACTTGATAGAGGCTAAGGTGTCCCGATGTTTCGATGATATGGTGGCTATCGTTTTCTGTGGGAGTCGACCTTGACGATCCGACTACGAACGTGCGAGACGTCGTGCCTTAGCAATCGCTAAACCAACTTCCGAGGGTTATTGACCACGCCGGAGCACGATCAACCTGACCACGAGGGTCTGTTTCCTGCGAGCAAACGAAGAACAAGCAAGAAACTGAGATTGCAATCGGGATATTGCGAATATAAGATGAAAGCTTTATTGATCAAGGTGGGGTTCTGTGACGTCTTGGTCTGGTCGTTGGACACAAACAAAGTACGCGAAGTTGCAGCTATGGTGAACTTTTAATCTAAACAAAACCCGAAGTCTAAACGACGCCCTAAGGGCTGTATATATGGAGGAAGAGGGGGGGAATTTCGTGGCCCTTGAGGGTGGGGTCCGAAACCAACCCTAACTCTTGTTTCCCCACACATACGGACTCTAAAAATAGCCTATACTTAAGTATTTCGAAATTACATGGGCCTGGCCCATTAATAAGGTGACGCAGCACCTAGAATAGCCTATGGACGAATGTTATGAATTGGCATCTTGTATATTTCGTCCAAGGCTTCATGCACTCCTTATGGCGGCTTGAAAGTCCTGAAATCATCACTTGTAACTCTGTTCTTGATCCCCTTGCGCATGCCATCAACTCCATGCGTGTTCTTGCTCCAATGTTCATCCTTCTCCAAGCTAGGCCCTTCATTTGTAAGCAAAACAAATGTATCCAATTTAGGCAGCATCATAATCTCATGAACATTAGAATCATTACCAAGAAACGAAAGTACCTGGTAATTTAATTGGCATGCGCGAGCTCTAGTAATTGGTCCAGTATATGTAATAGTAGGGGCTGTGGGTGTAACAATGGTATTGATGTCCTCATCACAAGATATAGAAGAATTCACCCTGAAGATGTGCATGATGAGGAATTTTCTTTTGAAGCATTGCACACTTGAAGAGTAGAATCATGGAGATCCCCCCCTATATCTTGTAATTCATACATGCATTTTGTTAGAAATATGCCCTAGAGACAATAATAAATTAGTTATTATTATTATATTTCATTGTTCATGACAATCGTTTATTATCCATGCTAGAATTGTATTGATAGGAAACTCAGATACATGTGTGGATACATAGACAACACCATGTCCCTAGTAAGCCTCTAGTTGACTAGCTCGTTGATCAATAGATGGTTACAGTTTCCTGACCATGTACATTGGATGTCGTTGATAACGGGATCACATCATTAGGAGAATGATGTGATGGACAAGACCCAATCCTAAGCCTAGCACAAGATTGTGTAGTTCGTATGCTAAAGCTTTTCTAATGTCAAGTATCATTTCCTTAGACCATGAGATTGTGCAACTCCCGGATACCGTAGGAGTGCTTTGGGTGTGCCAAACGTCACAACGTAACTGGGTGGCTATAAAGGTACACTACAGGTATCTCCGAAAGTGTCTGTTGGGTTGGCACGAATCGAGACTGGGATTTGTCACTCCGTGTAAATGGAGAGGTATCTCTGGGCTCACTCGGTAGGACATCATCATAATGTGCACAATGTGACCAAGGAGTTGATCATGGGATGATGTGTTACGAAACGAGTAAGGAGACTTGCCGGTAACGAGATTGAACAAGGTATCGGGATACCGACGATCGAATCTCGGGCAAGTACAATACCGCTGGACA
Organism: Triticum aestivum; assembly: GCF_018294505.1. Taxonomy (NCBI): domain Eukaryota; kingdom Viridiplantae; phylum Streptophyta; class Magnoliopsida; order Poales; family Poaceae; genus Triticum; species Triticum aestivum. The sequence continues at coordinate 367,775,264 of NC_057812.1, read as the reverse complement.
AAGGGAATTGAATATGGGATTGATTGAATCCTCGACATCATGGTTCATCCGATGAGATCATCGTGGAACATGTGGGAGCCAACATGGGTATCCAGATCCCGCTGTTGGTTATTGGCCGGAGAGTTGTCTCGGTCATGTCTGCATGGTTCCCGAACCCGCAGTGTCTACACACTTAAGGTTCGATGACGCTAGGGTTATTAGGAAGACTTGTATGTGATTACCGAATGTTGTTCGGAGTCCTAGATCAGATCCCAGACATCACGAGGAGTTCTGGAATGGTCCGGAGGTAAAGATTTATATATGGAAAGTTGTTGTTCGGGTTCCGGGAAAAGTTTGTTTTTTTCCGGTATTGTACCGGGAAGCTTCCGGAGGATTCCGGAGGGGTCCGGAGGTCCAGAAAATGTTCCACCATGTCCAATACAGCAGCGTGGGCTGTAAGGGGGCGCCCTAACCTTAATGGGCCAAGGGCACCAGCCCCCCCAAGGCCCATGCGCATGGGAGAGGGGAAACCCTAAGGGGGAGGGCCTCCACTTGACTTGGGAGGCACTCCTCCCCCCCTTGGCCGCCGCCCCCAACCCTAGATGGGATCTAGGGGGGCCGCCCCCCTCTCTCCCCACCTATAAATAGTGGAGGGGCGGGAGGGCGGCCACACCCTTGAACCTGGCGCAGCCCCTCCCCTCCAATACCTCTCCTCCTTCGCGTGAGCTTGGCGAAGCCCTGCCGGAGAACTACCACTCCATCACCACCACGTCGTCGTGCTGTTGTTGGACTCTCTTCCTCACCCTCTCCCTCCTTGATAGAGGCAAAGGTGTCCCGTCTTTCGATGAGATGATGGATATCGCTTTGGTGGCAGTCGACTTTGACGATCCGACTACGAACGTGCGAGGACGTCGCACCTTAGCAATCGCTAAACCAACTCCGAGAGGTTATTGACCACGCCGGAGCACGATCAACCTGACCACGAGGGTCTGTTTCCTGCAAGCAAACGAAGAACAAGCAAGAAACTGAGATTGCAATCTGGATATTACGAATATAAGATGAAAGCTTTATTGATCAAGGTGGGGTTCTGTGACGCCTTTGTCTGGTCGGTGAACACAAACGAAGTACGCGAAGTTGCAGCTATGGCGAACTTTTAATCTAAACAAAACCCCCCAAAGTCTAAACGATGCCCTAAGGGCTGTATATATGGAGGAAGAGGGGGGAGTTTCGTGGCCCTTGGTGGAGGGGTCCGAAATCAACCCTATCTCTTGTTTCCCCACACACACGGACTCTAAAAATAGCCTATACTTATGTATTTCGAAATTACATGGGCCTGGCCCAATAATAAGGTGACGCAGCACCTAAAATAGCCTCGGGACGAAATTTATGAAGTGGCATCTTGTATATTTCGTCCAAGGCTTCATGCACCCATTATGGTGGCTTCAAAGTCCTGAAATCATCACTTGTAACTCCGTTCTTGTTCCCCTTGCGCATGCCATCATCTCCATGCTTGTTCTTGCTCCAATGTTCATCCTTCTCCAAGCTAGGCCCTTCATTTGTAAGCAAAACAAATGTATCCAATTTAGGCAGCATCATATTCTCATGAACATTAGAATCATTACCAAGAAACGAAAGTACCTGGTAATTTAGTTGGCGTGCACGAGCTCTAGTAATTGGTCCAGTATGTATAGCAGCAGGGGCTGTGGGTGTAACAATTGTATTGATGTCCTCATCATCCTCCCCTTCTTGAAATGAAGTCGTCCTCGACGGAAGTTAATCTTCCTCACCCAAATAAGGCTTCAAATCTGCAATGTTAAAAGTGGGACTAACCCCAAAATCTGCAGGCAGCTCCAGTTTATATGCATTATCATTTATTTTATCTAACACCTTAAAGGGACCATCAACACGTGGCATTAACTTTGATTTGCGCAAATCAGGAAATCTATCCTTACGCAAATGTAACCAAACAAGATCTCCAGGTGCAAACACAACATGTTTTCTACCCTTATCTCCAGCAAGTTTATATTTAGCATTCATACGCTCAATGTTTTCCTTAGTTAACTCATGCATTTTTAAAATCAATTCAGCACGTTGTTTAGCATCAAAATTAACCTTCTCCGAAGATGGAAGAGGCAACAAATCAATAGGTGCACGAGGTAGGAAACCATACACAACTTCAAAAGGGCACATCTTAGTAGTAGAATGCAATGAACGATTATAAGCAAATTCAATATGAAGCAAGCATTCCTCCCACATTTTCTTATTATTCTTCAAAACAGCCCTAAGCATAGTAGACAACGTTCTATTGACTACTTCAGTTTGTCCATCAGTTTGGGGGTGACAAGTAGTACTAAAAAGCAGTTTAGTCCCCAACTTAGCCCATAAACATCTCCAAAAGTGGCTAAGGAATTTAGTATCACGATCTGGAACAATAGTATTTGGCACACCATGCAAGCGAATAATTTCACGAAAGAACAAATCAGCAACATTAACAGCATCATCGCTTTTATGACATGGTATAAAGTGTGCCATTTTCGAGAATCTATCCACGACAACAAATATGCTATCCCTCCCCTTCTTTGTTCGAGGTAAACCTAAAACAAAGTCCATAGATATATCCTCCCAAGGAACACTAGGTACAGGCAAAGGCATATATAAACCATGAGGATTGAGTCGTGACTTAGCTTTTTGACATGTAGTGCAGCGAGCAATAAAACGCTCAACATCCCGTCTCATCTTTGGCCAAAAGAAATGTGTAGCAAGTACGTCCTCCTTCTTCTTCACGCCAAAGTGTCCCATTAATCCTCCTCCATGCGCCTCCTGCAACAACAAAAGACGAACGGAGCTAGCTGGAATGCATAGCTTGTTAGCACGAAACACAAATCCATCGTTAACAACAAACTTGTTCCACATTCTTCCTTCTTTACAATTCGGCATTACATCTTTAAAATCAGCATCATGCACATATTGATCTTTGATGGTCTCCAAACCAAATATTTTGAAGTCAAGTTGTGAAAGCATAGTATAGCGACGAGACAAGGCATCAGCAATAACATTTTCTTTTCCCTTCTTGTGTTTAATGACATAAGGGAAAGTCTCAATGAATTTAACCCATTTAGCATGTCTACGATTCAGTTTAGCTTGACTTTTAATATGTTTCAAAGATTCATGATCAGAATGTATAACAAATTCTTTGGGCCATAAATAATGTTGTCATGTTTCTAAAGTCCGAACAAGAGCATATAATTCTTTATCATAAGTAGAATAATTCAGACTAGGCCCACTCAATTTTTCAGAAAAGTATGCAACAGGTTTGCCATCTTGTACTAACACACCTCCTAATCCAATTCCACTAGCATCACATTCAAGCTTAAAAGTCTTATTAAAATCAGGAAGTTGGAGTAAAGGAGCATGTGTCAACTTATCTTTCAATACCGTGAAGGCTTCTTCCTGTGCGGTACCCCAAAGAAAAGGCACATCTTTCTTTGTAAGCTCATTAAGAGGTGCAGCAATGGTGCTGAAATCTCTCACAAAACGCCTATAGAATCCAGCGAGGCCAAGAAAACTCCTCACTTGTGTGACCGTTTTGGGCTGCGGCCAACTCTCAATAGCTTCAATCTTGGCTTTATCAACTTTAATTCCCTGTGGAGTAACAACATAGCCAAGAAAAGATACTCGGTCGGTGCAAAAGGTGCACTTCCCAAGGTTACCAAACAAACGTGCATCACGTAGAGCAATAAAAACAACACGTAAATGTTCCAAATGTTCTTCCAAAGATCTGCTATAAATCAATATGTCATCAAAGTAAACTACCACAAATCGTCCAATGAAAGCACGTAAAACTTCGTTCATTAATCTCATGAAAGTACTAGGTGCATTAGTTAACCCAAAAGGCATGACTAACCACTCATATAATCCAAACTTAGTTTTAAATGCTGTTTTCCGTTCATCTCCCAATTTCATACGAATTTGATGGTATCCACTACGCAAATCAACTTTGGAGAATATTGTAGAGCCACTCAATTCATCAAGCATATCATCTAGCCTAGGAATAGGATGACGATAACGAATAGTAATATTATTAATGCCTCTAGAATCAACACACATACGTGATGTACCATCCTTTTTCGGCACAAGAATAATAGGAACAGCACAAGGACTAAGGGATTCGCGTATATAACCTTTGTCGAGAAGCTCTTGTACTTGACGCATAATCTCCTTCGTCTCCTCTGGATTGGTACGGTATGGTGCACGGTTTGGCAGTGAAGCACCGGGAATTAAGTCAATCTGATGCTCAATCCCTCGAATAGGCGGTAATCCCGGCGGCACGTCTTGTGGAAAAACGTCAGCGAACTCCTGCAAAATGTTAGTGACAGCAGGAGGCAAAGAGGAAGGCACGTCCTCGAATGAAAATAATGCCTCTTTGCACACAAAAGCATAGCAAACAGATTTGCTGAAATCTAGCTCATCAATATCAGATTTGGTGGCAAATAAACATGCACTTTTCAATTTAATTTCAGAAGCAACACTAGATGGTTTATTATTAGGCTTCATTTGTTGCTCAAATTCTTTTGCCACAATCTGATTTTCACTCTTATTCTTCTCCTGTTTTGCTTTATTAGCTCTATTAATATCATCTTTCAAAATGGAATCAGGAGTCATAGGAAGCAAAGTAATATTTTTATCCTTATGAACAAGAGTATAGTGATTGTTTCTACCATGGTGTACAGAATTTTTATCAAACTGCCATGGTCTACCAAGTAATAAGGAACATGCTTGCATAGGTACCACATCACAATCAACATAATCAGCATATGTAGAGATACTAAAATGCACACGAACAGTACGTGTTACCTTAACCTTGCCGCTGTTGTTGAACCATTGGATGTAGTAAGGATGTGGATGTGGTCTTGTGGTGAGAGAAAGCTTCTCCACCATCTCCATGCTAGCCAAGTTGTTGCAGCTCCCTCCGTCTATTATGACGCGCATAGAACGTTCCTTCACAACTCCCTTGGTATGGAACAAATTGTGCCTTTGATTTTGCTCAGCTTGTGTGACCTGCACACCCAAAACACGTTGAGAAACTAAACATTCATACCTGTCAGCGTCTTCAGGAGCCATATATTGCGTCTCATGATCAGAATCATCTCCACCATGTTCTTCACGTGTAATAAGAGCCAATGTCTCCTCATCATAGTCACTAGCGGACTCATATCCACCACCCTCGGTAGCAATCATCACACGCGGAGATTTGCATTCTCTCGCATAATGACCTCCCCCCTTACAACGACGACAAATAATATCACTTGTGTGCCCTGTTGATGCCCTGGAAGAAGAAGAACTCTGTGCAGGCCCGGCAGGTGCGCTCTTGGCAGATAATGGTGGTTGTTCCTGTTTTCTTGTATCACGGCTGTAGGAGGCACCTGATTGAGGTGCTGGTGCAGTTGAAGTAGAAGATGCACGCGGTGTCCATGATGAAGGTCGGCCTGCAGAAAAGTTAGTTTGCGCCAATGCTTGTCGATCCTGCACTTCACGTTCAGCTTTACAAGCAAGATGGTCTGAATGGTCTGAATCTCTCTATTTAATCCACCCAGAAAACGTGCAAGCATAGCTTCATTCTCCTCAACAATACCACATCGAATCATGCCAGTTTGTAATTCCTGATAATATTCTTCTACAGAATTTTTTCCTTGTCTTAAACGCTGCAATTTTTGAAGCAATTCACGTTGATAATATGGTGGAACCCAACGCGTACGCATAGCAGTTTTCAAAGCAGCCCAAGTAGTTGGAATAGGATATAATCTACAATGTTCAGACCACCAGACACATGCAAAACTAGTGAAAGCACAAACGGCAGCAGCAACCCGTCTCTCCTCGGGATATTGTAAACATGTAAAACGTTGTTCAGTTTCTAACTCCCAAGTAAGATATATATCAGGAACATATCTACCCTCAAATGGTGGAATATTTAATTTCAGTTTAGGAATATGGACGTCATCTCGTACCTGAGGTGGTGGTGCAGGCCTACCATTACGAATATATACCTGAGGTTGACCTGCTGGTGGTGGTGCTGGTGGTTGCATGTAGTTCTGATTTTGAGCAACCTCATTGATAGAGGCGAGGGTGTCCCGATCTTTCGATGAGATGATAACTATCGATTTGGTGGAGACGACTTTGACGATCCGACTACAAACGTGCACGACGTTGCGCCTTAGCAATCGCTAAACCAATCTCCTGAGGTTACTGACGATGCCGGAAGCACGGTCAGCCTGACCACGAAGGTCTATTCCTGCAAGCAATCGAAGAACAAGCAAGAATATGATAAAGCAATCTGAATATTGCAAATATATATGAGGTATTGATAATGGTGGGGATCCGTAAGCGGTCTTGGTCTGGTCGTTGGACACAAACGAAGTACACGAAGTTGCAATGGCTAACTTTTAACTAAACAAATCCCCCCGGAAAAGCTACTAGATGGATCTACTTATATAGGAGCAAGGGGTGGAGGCCAAGGAGGTGGGAGGACGTCCCAAGGCAGCCTAAAACTAAATTTAGGTCGTACAAGGCCAATGGGCCCAAGTGGAGGTGATGTAACACCTTTGGACTTGTAGTTTGACTCGGATTCTGCTGCAGCATCAGATTGTTTCGTCCACAACTCAACGCTCCGGACGAATTTGAATGTGATTCCAATTGGGTTGGAAAGTTCACGAAATCTAGTTTCCAACAAAAAAAGAATCACCCAATTTGGAGTCCGTATGAAAAACTTGTGTGCGTTTTGAGTCAGGTGTGTCTGTGCAGTCCGAATCTGAATCCAGAACGTGAGAGACTTGGACTCTATCTTCTCTTGGGCCAAAAGTGACGTTAGAGAACTTTTTGGACAGCAAATAAACATCTCTTTCTTCCTTATCTTCGTATGTGGATTGTACAAATGTCCCATACACCTGCAATTAGACAAAACACAAAAGTGTGTGAAGTATTTTTGTTCTGGATAACATAAATAGATTATTGAATAGTTTGCACTAGAAATCACCTGACAAATATGCATATATGCAATATTTTTGGTCATATCCAAGGTAGTCATGTCCTCATCATCCTCCCCTTCTTGAAAATAAAGCCGTCCTCGGCGTTGCTTAATCTGAAATGTGGCTAACAAAAGAAACAAGGTGTACATGTTGTATATGTATATGTCATCCATTTTTACTTCCCTTGATTTTTGCATATATGACACATGAATAGATGAGTAACTTGCATAGTTCATAAAATCTAAAGCCAAAAAATTAGCACAAGAACTAGAAGGCGTGAAAATATTGCAACTCAGTTTGCACATATAAGTGAAGCTCTTATTCATTTCAAAAGATTGACAATGTTCATCATTAAACCATCCCAACAATTGTGAATAAACCTTACTTGCATCAAATTTACATGCTACAACATGCTTAAATAAGCAAACATGCAATAAGTCATTCAACACAGAATCATCACCAAGATTAGAGGTCATATCAAAATGATTAAATATTGGTTCTTTTGCATCAATAGTTAATTCAATGGGTGCACTCAAAATTGTTGGTATTTCAGTTGTTTGATCACATGGCAAAGTCAAATTATCAACGTAGTCCTCTAAAATAGGTGGTGTGATCAAAGTAGTGGGTAGCTCATCAGATGATGCATTCAAATTGACAAGGCATTCATCATTCTCATGTAGAGTTGGAAGATCAGTACCTTTGTCATTACCTCTTATGATCAACTCAGATGATGTAGCCACTCTCAGGGGCGATGTGTCACATGGTGGAGGTGATGTAGTCTTGACAACAACGGATGTGGTTGTCATAGTATGCCTAGTAGTTGAAGGAACAATCATATCAACTCTTGGAATGTGCACCGTGCGCTTGTTCTCCTTGTGGCCAACACGTCGTTTTATTTCCTGTTCAGCTTTGCAAGCAAGATGAAACAAATGGTCCATAGGATAACACTCTTCATGAATTAGTATCTCTTGAATATCACGGTTTAATCCTCCCCAAAATCTATCCATAAAATCATCTTCACTTTCTTCTAAAGAGGAATGCAACAAGGTAGTTTGTAAATCATCATAATATTTTGTTACAGTTTTACTACCTTGTTTTAAGTGTTGCAACTTCTTAATCATGTCACGAGTATAATAAGCAGGGACGAAAGTATGTCGCATGGCAAGTTTCAAATCATCCCAAGTAGTAGGTATATAATCAGGGTGTAACCGACAATATTCACTCCACCAAACCAAAGCATAACCAGTGAAAGAACCAACCGCAACCTTAACCTTTTTATGTTCATTGAAATTATGGGAAGCAAATATATTTTTTATGTCGAACTCCCATTCAATATATAAAGCAGGTTTAAAACGGCCATTAAATGGTGGTATAGATACATTAACCTGATCATGTGCATTTGGATGTTTGTGCACCTCTCGTGACGGTTGTGGTATTTGCAAAGGTGGTGGCACGTCTCCCGCGATCGACAAAGCCCATGAATTGACTCTGGATCCTGTCATGATTAGTAGAACAAGAAACAAAACCCAAAAATAATTTTCCTATAACTACTAGGATGTGGTGGTAAAACGCTCACAATAAAGCAAATATCAATGTCTTACAAGTTCTTACCATGCAGCAGGCGGTGATCGGCAACCAGCGGTGTCAAGTAACTCCGAATATTGAGTAAAGCGATTGCCAGGGGAGCATACGTATACACGGTGTAGAAATATGTGGAGCTGGGTTGGCTATATATGGTAGCAAAAGATTAGCAATAATCAATTCAAAGATGCAATGTTGAATAAACGCTCAACGACGGTACTGTGCTGGTCCTAGGCTAGACCGGACTAGAGACGCGAGCCTAGAACACTAATGAGGTCACGGCGTAGCACAACTAGCATCAATGAAGGATACTAAGTAGCTCTTGACAGCAAGATATAAGTGAAGATCACAACGGCAGTGAAGATAATGATGAAAAACAACTGCCAAGCAGGATATACAACAACTCTCTCTCCAACTTTCCTCTTGAAAAGTTTGAGACAATTTTCTGATAAATTCTTTCAAAGAATGCTACTAACTCAAGCTTTCCAATGCAAAAAGAATCACTCAATTCCGAGTTGATATGAGGAGTCAAAGAATTCTAAAATTGGCCTGAAAAATTGGAACAAGCTGTGTTCACGAACTTCGGAGGGCAAAAAGACCTATTTAGTAGCCGATTTTGAGGTGTCAAATATTGAACTAGATTCTGCAACTATTTAGATGCGGCTCGTCGCTATCTTCAATTTGAGTACTCACGGAGCCAAAACGGACTTCGTATGAGGAAGGTACACCTGTTTTACTGAACAGTGCGCAAAACAGATTTCAATCCGAATTCAGGTACGAGATTGATTCTAGATAGATCCAATTTTTTTTCTTCTCTCTTTTTTTTCTCATGCTTTCTTTTCTTTTTCTTCTCCTTTTTTTCTCTGACTTTTTTTTTCTCTCGTTTTTTTTCTCTCTTTTTTTCTCCCTCTTACCAAAACAAACTAGATCTCAACTATTATTATGACAATGAATGGTGGGTAGCACGTGGTGGAAATTGATGGATGGGTGGTGGACAGTGGAAGGGATAACGATGCAGCGGCGACGTGACTAATGTGAACAGAACTCGAAACTCTAAACGACCTAGACACTAAGACCAGCAACTCGACACGACGATGCAACCGATAATTCAACTATGCAAGCAATGAAAAGAAAATTGCAAAGGCTCAGACTGGCTTGGACAAAGGATGAATAGATCTAAATCTTTTTTGTGGATTTTTCTTGGACAATAGGTAAGAAAATAAATCTAATCTAGAAAAACTGGAAATTCTCACCGAGCAACCTGAAAACTGATACCACTTGATAGAGGCGAGGGTGTCCCGATCTTTCGATGAGATGATAACTATCGATTTGGTGGAGACGACTTTGACGATCCGACTACAAACGTGCACGACGTTGCGCCTTAGCAATCGCTAAACCAATCTCCTGAGGTTACTGACGATGCCGGAAGCACGGTCAGCCTGACCACGAAGGTCTATTCCTGCAAGCAATCGAAGAACAAGCAAGAATATGATAAAGCAATCTGAATATTGCAAATATATATGAGGTATTGATAATGGTGGGGATCCGTAAGCGGTCTTGGTCTGGTCGTTGGACACAAACGAAGTACACGAAGTTGCAATGGCTAACTTTTAACTAAACAAATCCCCCCGGAAAAGCTACTAGATGGATCTACTTATATAGGAGCAAGGGGTGGAGGCCAAGGAGGTGGGAGGACGTCCCAAGGCAGCCTAAAACTAAATTTAGGTCGTACAAGGCCAATGGGCCCAAGTGGAGGTGATGTAACACCTTTGGACTTGTAGTTTGACTCGGATTCTGCTGCAGCATCAGATTGTTTCGTCCACAACTCAACGCTCCGGACGAATTTGAATGTGATTCCAATTGGGTTGGAAAGTGCACGAAATCTAGTTTCCAACAAAAAAAGAATCACCCAATTGGGAGTCCGTATGAAAAACTTGTGTGCGTTTTGAGTCAGGTGTGTCTGTGCAGTCCGAATCTGAATCCAGAACGTGAGAGACTTGGACTCTATCTTCTCTTGGGCCAAAAGTGACGTTAGAGAACTTTTTGGACAGCAAATAAACATCTCTTTCTTCCTTATCTTCGTATGTGGATTGTACAAATGTCCCATACACCTGCAATTAGACAAAACACAAAAGTGTGTGAAGTATTTTTGTTCTGGATAACATAAATAGATTATTGAATAGTTTGCACTAGAAATCACCTGACAAATATGCATATATGCAATATTTTTGGTCATATCCAAGGTAGTCATGTCCTCATCACTCATCCTCGTAATCTCCCACATAATCATCCTCCTCCGCATCAGCAGCAGGAGCCACAGAAGTATCAACAGCAGCACCAATAGTTTGGCCAAACGCAAGAGGAACATGGCTCGCTCGGCGGAGGTCTATTTCGCGACGTGGAGGTAGTCGTTGTTGTTGTTGTTGGAGAGGTGCGTTAGGTGCAGCGGGTGGTGGTGGTGGAAGACGCGCGAGCAATTCATTAAACTTGTTATCGAGCTTTGTTTCGAACGTCTTCTCCATGCCATCTATCTTCTCCATGGCCTCTTCAAATCTGTTTAGCACGTCTTGCACCTGTCCACTCATCATTTGCTGAAATTTATCATGCAAATCCTTATTCGTCATGTTCTCCCAGTCGTTCTCGTCGGCTTGTGATCCTGGCATGGTTAGCAGCAATAGAAACACACAAGAATATGATCCTACAGACTACTAACAAGAGGTGGTGGTGGGTGTCACAAATCCGTCAAGCAAATCTCAAATTCTTACCAGTTCTTACCCAGCAGCAGGCGGTGATCGGCAACCGTTGTAGTAAAAAAACTCTCAAAGCTTGGATAGAGCGATTACCAGGGAGAGTCAAACGCACGACGTAGATGTATATGGAGTTGGGAAGGCTTATAATATGGTAGCAAAAAGGGTCAGCAATAATCAATTCAGAGATGCAAAGTTGAATAAACGCTCAACGACGGTACTGTGCTGGTCCTAGGCTAGACTGTGCTAGAGATGCGAGCCTAGAACACCAACAAAATCACGGCGCGGCACGTAAACAAGGGAAAAGCCCACTCTGGAATTTTTTTTTCGCTCTTTTTTTTGCGCTCTTTTTTTTGCGCTGCTTTTTTTTTTGCAAAAAATCACTATAATGGCGAGTGTCTCAAAACTCTTCCTAGCTCAAACTGACAGGATGGGCACGAAATTTTTTCGACCAATTTTTTTTTTCGACTGCCCGGACCCAAAAACTGGAAACGGGTCAAAAAAAAACTTCCTATAATGGCACCTGTCTCAAAACACTCAGAAACACCTAAAAATAGGATAGCCAGAATTTTTTTCAAAAAATGCGTTTTCGAAAATTTTGGGCCTAAACGGAGCGCGGTTTCCGGACTCTTTTTTTTCCGAAACCTACTCCGGCAAGGAAACACGAATCGGAATATAGATGGATCTTGAAAACAAACCTAATATGACAAGAACTCGGATTGGTGGTGGATATATGGTGGTAGATGGCAGCGGTGGTGGTATATGACAGCTGTGGTGGTATATGGATACGGATTCGAAGCGGTGGCGGATAAGCGGTGGTGGTAGATGGCAGGGGTGATGATGATGGTGCGGCGGCGGCGTGACAACTTATGACCAGAACTCGAAACTCTAAAAGACTAGACTCTAAGACCAGCAACTAGACACGACGATGCAACCGCAAATTCAACAAAGCAAAACCCTAAAAAGATTATGCAAAGGCTTAGATTGGTTCGGATATGATGAACTAACCCTAATTTTTTTGTGGCTTTTTCGTGGAGTATAGGTATGAAGAACAGAGTCGATCTAAACTACGAAAAACTGTAAAATCTCACCGAGCAACCTGGAAATCTGATACCACTTGATAGAGGCAAAGGTGTCCCGTCTTTCGATGAGATGATGGATATCGCTTTGGTGGCGGTCGACTTTGACGATCCGACTACGCACGTGCGAGGACGTCGCGCCTTAGCAATCGCTAAACCAACTCCGAGAGGTTATTGACCACGCCGGAGCACGATCAACCTGACCACGAGGGTCTGTTTCCTGCGAGCAAACGAAGAACAAGCAAGAAACTGAGATTGCAATCTGGATATTGCGAATATAAGCTGAAAGCTTTATTGATCAAGGTGGGGTTCTGTGACGCCTTTGTCTAGTCGGTGAACACAAACGAAGTACGCGAAGTTGCAGCTATGGCGAACTTTTAATCGAAACAAAACCCCCCAAAGTCTAAACGATGCCCTAAGGGCTGTATATATGGAGGAAGAGGGGGGGGGAGTTTCGTGGCCCTTGGTGGAGGGGTCCGAAATCAACCCTATCTCTTGTTTCCCCACACGTACGGACTCTAAAAATAGCCTATACTTATGTATTTCGAAATTACATGGGCCTGGCCCAATAATAAGGTGACGCAACACCTAAAATAGCCTCGGGACGAAATTTATGAAGTGGCATCTTGTATATTTCGTCCAAGGCTTCATGCACCCATTATGGTGGCTTCAAAGTCCTGAAATCATCACTTGTAACTCCGTTCTTGTTCCCCTTGCGCATGCCATCATCTCCATGCTTGTTCTTGCTCCAATGTTCATCCTTCTCCAAGCTAGGCCCTTCATTTGTAAGCAAAACAAACGGATCCAATTTAGGCAGCATCATATTCTCATGAACATTAGAATCATTACCAAGAAACGAAAGTACCTGGTAATTTAGTTGGCGTGCACGAGCTCTAGTAATTGGTCCAGTATGTATAGCAACAGGGGCTGTGGGTGTAACAATTGTATTGATGTCCTCATCACTCCTCCTTGCTGGATCAAGGCGTGGGAGACGTCTCCGTTCCGTACGTGTGTTGAACGCGGAGGTGCCGTCCGTTCGGCGCTAGGATCATCGGTGATTTGGATCACGACGAGTACGACTCCATCAACCCCGTTCACTTGAACGCTTCCGCTTAGCGATCTACAAGGGTATGTAGATGCACTATCCTTCCCCTCGTTGCTAGATTACTCCATAGATTGATCTTGGTGATGCATAGAAAATTTTAAATTTTTGCTACGATCCCCAACAGTGGCATCATGAGCTAGGTCTATGCGTAGTTTCTATCCACGAGTAGAACACAAAGCAGTTGTGGGCGTCGATATTGTCAATTTACTTGCCGTTACTAGTCTTATCTTGATTTGGCGGCATCGTGGGATGAAGCGGCCCGGACCGACCTTACACGTACGCTTACGTGAGACTGGTTCCACCGACTGACATGCACTAGTTGCATAAGGTGGCTAGCGGGTGTCTGTCTCTTCCACTTTAGTCGGATCGGATTCGATGAAAAGGGTCCTTATGAAGGGTAAATAGAAATTGGCATATCACGTTGTGGTTTTCATGTAGGTAAGAAAAGTTCTTGCTAGAAACCTATAGCAGCCACGTAAAAACTTGCAACAACAATTAGAGGACGTCTAACTTGTTTTTGCAGGATATGCCTTGTGATGTGATATGGCCAAAAGGATGTGATTAATGATATATGTGATGTATGAGATTGATCATGTTCTTGTAATAGGAATCACGACTTGCATGTCGATGAGTATGACAACCGGCAGGAGCCATAGGAGTTGTCTTAATTTATTTATGACCTGCGTGCCAACATAAACGTCATGTAATTACTTTACTTTATTGCTAAAGCGTTAGCCATAGTAGTAGAAGTAATAGATGACGAGACAACTTCAAGAAGACACGATGATGGAGATCATGATGATGGAGATTATGGTGTCATGCCGGTGACAACGATGATCATGGAGCCCCGAAGATGGAGATCAAAAGGAGCAAAATGATATTGGCCATATCATGTCACTATTTGATTGCATGTGATGTTTATCATGTTTTACATCTTATTTGCTTAGAACGATGGTAGCCTAAATAAGATGATCCCTCACTAAAATTTCAAGAAAAGTGTTCCCTCTAATTGTGCACCGTTGCGAAGGTTCGTTGTTTCGAAGCACCACGTGATGATCGGGTGTGATAGATTCTAACATTCGAATACAACGGGTGTTGACGAGCCTAGCATGTACAGACATGGCCTCGGGACACATGCGAAACACTTAGGTTGACTTGACGAGCCTAGCATGTATAGACATGGCCTCGGAACACGGAAGACCGAAAGGTCGAACATGAGTCGTATAGAAGATACGATCAACATGAGATGTTCACCGTTGATGACTAGTCCGTCTCACGTGATGATCGGACATGGCCTAGTCGATTCGGATCATGTTTCACTTAGATGACTAGAGGGATGTCTATCTAAGTGGGAGTTCATTAAATAATTTGATTAGATGAACTCAATTATCATGAACATAGTCTAAATTGTCTTTGCAAATATGTTGTAGATAAATAGCTCATGTTGTAGCTCCCTGTTTCAATACGTTCCTAGAGCAAGATTAAGTTGAAAGATATTGTAAGCAATGATGCGACTAGGTCCGTAGTCCGAGGAGTGTCCTCACTGCTACACAGAAGGCTTACGTCTTTGATGCACCGCTCGATGTGCAAACCCCTACAACATCGTCTGTGGATGTTGTGAACACCTGACAGACACATCCTGATGACTACTTGATAGTTTAGTGCAGCATACTTTATGGCTTAGAATCAGGATTCCAATGACGTTTTGAACGCCATAGAACATATGAGATGTTCCAAGAGCTGAAATTGGGATTTCAGGCTCATGCCCGTGTTGAGAGGTGTGAGACCTCTGACAAGTTCTTTTGCCAACAAGATGGAGGAGAATAGCTCAGCTAGTGAGCATGTGCTCAGAATGTCTGGGTGCTACAATCACTTAAAGTAGTGGGAGTTAAACTTCCAGATAAGATAGTGATTGATAGAGTTCTCTAGCCACTATCACTAAGCTACTAGATCTTCGTGATGAACTATGACATGCAAGGGATGGAGTTGATCCCGGAGCTGTTCGCGGTGCTTAAGACCGCAAAAGGTAGAAATCAAGAAGGAGCATCAAGTGTTGATGGTTTAACAAGACCACTAGTTTCAAGAAGGGCAAGGGCTACTATGGAAACTTCATGGATGGCAAACCAGTTGCCGCTCCAGTGAAGGAACCCAAGGTTGAACCCAAACCCGAGACTAAGTGCTTCTATTGTAAGGGGAACGGTCACTGGTAGCAGAATTACCCCAAATGCATGGTAGATAAGAAGGCTGGCAACTTCAACAAAGTATATACGTGTTATTAATGTGTACCTCACTAGTACTCTTGGTAGCACCTGGGTATTGGATACCGGTTCAGTTGCTATTATTGGTGACTTGAAGCAAAAGCTACGGACTAAACGAAGACTGGCTAAGGGCGAGGTGACGATGTGTGTTGGAAGTGTTTCCAAAGTTGATGAGATCACCATCGCACGCTCCATCTACCTTCGGGATTAGTATTGAACCTAGATAAATGTTATCAGGTGTCTACGTTGAGCATGAATATGATTAGATCATGTTCATTGCAATACGGTTATTCATTTAAGTTAGAGAATAATGGTTATTCTGTTTACATGAATAATACCTTCCATGGTCATGCACCCTATGTGAATGGTTCAGTGAATCTCGGTCATAGTAATACACATGTTCACACCAAAAGATGTAGATAGTACCCCTTTCTTGTGGCACTGCCGCTTAGGTCATATTGGCGTAAGATGCATGAAGAAACTCCATATCGATGGATGTTTGGAGTCACTTGATTTTGAATCGTTTGACACATGCGAGCCATGCCTCATGGGCAGGATGACTAAGACCCCATTTTCAGGTACAATGAAACAGGCAAGTGATTTGTTGGAAATCATACATGCTGATGCGTGTGATCCAATGAGAATTGAAGCGTGCGGTGGATATCGCTATTTTCTCATCTTCACTGACGATTTGAGTAGATATAGGTATATTTACTTAATGAAGCACAAGTCTGAAACGTTTGAAAAGTTCAAGCGATTTCAGAGTGAAGTTAAGACTCATCATAACAAGAATTTCTGATCAATGAGAATTTCTGAGTTATGAGTTTGGCAAACACTTTAGACATTGTGGAATTGTTTCATAGTTGAAGCCACCTGGAACACCACATGGTAATGGTGTGTCCGGACGTCGTAATCGAACCTTATGAAATATGGTGCGATCTATGATGTCTCTTACCGATCTACCGCTATTATTTTGAGGCTATGCATTAGAGACAGCTGCATTCACTTTAGATAGGACACCATATAAGTCTGTTGAGACGACGCCGTATGAACATTGGTTTGGCAAGAAACCAAAGTTGCCGTTTCTTAATGTTTGAGGCTGCGATGCTTAAGGCTTCAGCCGAAGAAGCTCGAACCCAAAGCGGACAAAAACATCTTCATAGGATACCCAAAGGTGATAGGTGGGTATACCTTCTATCTCAGATCCGAGGGCAAATTGTTTGTCGCTAAGAACGGGTCCTTTCTCGAGAAGGAGTTTCTCTTGAAAGAATTGACTGGGAGGAAGATAAAACTTGATGAGGTTGTCAAACCTTTACTTCAACCAGAGAGTGATGTGACACAGAAAGATGTTTTTTGTGGCGCCTAGTCTGTTGAAGAGGAAGCTGATGATAGTGATCATGAAGCTTCGGATCAAGTTGCTATCGAACCTCATAGGTCGACAAGGATATGTACTACTCCTGAGTGGTACGGTAATCATGTCTTAAATATCATGTTGTTAGACAACAATGAACCTACGAGCTATGGAGAAGCGATGGTGGGCCCGTATTCTGACAAATGGTTAGAAGCCATGAAATCCGAGATAGGATCCATGTATCAGAACAAAGTATGGACTTTGGTGGACTTGCCCGATGATCGGCAAGCCATTGAGATAAATGGATCTTTAAGAAGAAGACGAACGTGGGCGGTAATGTTACCGTCTATGAAGCTCGACTTATGGGAAAGAGTCTTTTCACAAGTTCAAGGAGTTGACTACGATGAGAATTTCTCACCCGTAGCGATGCTTAAGTCCGTCGGAATCTGATGAGGACATGACTACCTTGGATATGACCAAAAATATTGCATATATGCATATTTGTCAGGTGATTTCTAGTGCAAACTATTCAATAATCTATTTATGTTATCCAGAACAAAAATACTTCACACACTTTTGTGTTTTGTCTAATTGCAGGTGTATGGGACATTTGTACAATCCACATATGAAGATAAGGAAGAAAGAGATGTTTATTTGCTGTCCAAAAAGTTCTCTCATGTCACTTTTGGCCCAAGAGAAGATAGAGTCCAAGTCTCTCACGTTCTGGATTCAGATTCGGACTGCACAGACATACCTGACTCAAAACGCACACAAGTTTTTCATACGGACTCCGAATTGGGTGATTCTTTTTTTGTTGGAAACTAGATTTCGTGCACTTTCCAACCCAATTGGAATCACCTTCAAATTCGTCCGGAGCGTTGAGGTGTGGACGAAACAATCTGATGCTGCAGCAGAATCCGAGTCAAACTACAAGTCCAAAGGTGTTACATCACCTCCACTTGGGCCCATTGGCCTTGTACGACCTAGATTTAGTTTTAGGCTGCCTTGGGACGTCCTCCCACCTCCTTGGCCGCCACCCCTTGCTCCTATATAAGTAGATCCATCTAGTAGCTTTTCCTGGGGATTTGTTTAGTTAAAAGTTAGCCATTGCAACTTCGTGTACTTCGTTTGTGTCCAACGACCAGACCAAGACCGCTTACGGATCCCCACCTTTGTCAATACTTCATATATACTCGCAATATTCAGATTGCTTTTTATCATATTCTTGCTTGTTCTTCGATTGCTTGCAGGAATAGACCTTCGTGGTCAGGTTGATTGTGCTCCGACGTGATCAATAACCTCTCGGAGTTGGTTTAGCGATTGCTAAGGCGCGACGTCCTCGCACGTTCGTAGTCGGATCGTCAAAGTCGACTTCCACCAAAGCGATATCCATCATCTCATCGAAAGACGGGACACCTTTGCCTCTATCAAGTGGTATCAGAGCGTGATCAATAACCTCTCGGAGTTGGTTTAGCGATTGCTAAGGCGCAACGTCGTGCACATTTGTAGTCGGATTGTCAAAGTCGTCTCCACCAAATCGATAGTTATCATCTCATCGAAAGATCGGGACACCCCGCCTCTATCAAGTGGTATCAGTTTTCAGGTTGCTCGGTGAGAATTTCCAGTTTTCCTAGATTAGATTTATTTTCTTACCTATTGTCCAAGAAAAAGCCACAAAAAAGAGTTAGATCTATTCATCCTTGGTCCAAGCCAGTCTGAGCCTTTGCAATTTTCTTTTCATTGCTTGCATAGTTGAATTATCGGTTGCATCGTCGTGTCGAGTTGCTGGTCTTAGTGTCTAGTTCGTTTAGAGTTTCGAGTTCTGTTCACATTAGTCACGCCACCGCTGCATCATTATCTCTTCCGCTGTCCACCACCCATCCATCAATTTCCACCACGTGCTACCCACCATTCATTGTCATAATAATAGTTGAGATTGTTCCCATCTTCGCTTGATCCAATCTACATCTTATCTAGTTTGTTTTGGAAAGAGGGAGAGAGAAAAAAAAGATAGAGAAAAAAAACGAGAGAAAAAAAAAGTAAAAAAAAGTCAGAGAAAAAAAAGAAAGGAAAAGAAAAAAAAGTGTGAGAAAAAAAAGAGAAGAAAAAAAAATGGATCTATCTAGAATCAATCTCGTACCTAAATTCGGATTGGAATCTGTTTTGCGCACTGTTCAGTAAAACAGGTGTATCTTCGTCACACGAAGTCAGTTTTGGCTCCGTGAGTACTCAAATTGAAGATAGCGACGAGCCGCATCTAAATAGTTGCAGAAGCTAGTTCAATATTTGACACCTCAAAATCGGCTTCTAAATAGGTCTTTTTGCCCTCCAAAGTTCGTGAACACAACTTGTTCTAATTTTTCAGGCCAGTTTTAGAATTCTTTGACTCCTCATATCAACTCGGAATTGAGTGATTCTTTTTGCATTGGAAAGCTTGAGTTAGTAGCATTCTTTGAAAGAATTTATCAGAAAACTGTCTCAAACTTTTCAAGAGGAAAGTTGGAGAGAGAGTTGTTGTATATCCTGCTTGGCAGTTGTTTTTCATCATTATCTTCACTGCCGTTGTGATCTTCACTTATATCTTGCTGTCAAGAGCTACTTAGTATCCTTCATTGATGCTAGTTGTGCTACGCCGTGACCTCATTAGTGTTCTAGGCTCGCATCTCTAGTTCGGTCTAGCCTAGGACCAGCACAGTACCGTCGTTGAGCGTTTATTCAACATTGCATCTTTGAATTGATTATTGCTAATCTTTTGCTACCATATATAGCCAACCCAGCTCCACATATTTCTACACCGTGTATACGTACGCTCCCCTGGCAATCGCTTTACTCAATATTCGGAGTTACTTGACACCGTTGGTTGCCGATCACCGCCTGCTGCATGGTAAGAACGTGTAAGACATTGATATTTGCTTTACTGTGAGCGTTTTACCACCACATCCTAGTAGTTATAGGAACATTATTTTTGGGTTTTGTTTCTTGTTCTACTAATCATGACAGGATCCAGAGTCAATTCATGGGCTTCGTCGATCGCGGGAGACATGCCACCACCTTTGCAAATACCACAACCGTCACGAGAGGTGCACAAACATCCATATGCACATGATCAGGTTAATGTATCTATACCACCATTTAATGGCCGTTATAAACCTGCTTTATATATTGAATGGGAGTTCGACATAAAAAACATATTTGCTTCCCATAATTTCGATGAACATAAAAAGGTTAAGGTTGCGGTTGGTTCTTTCACTGGTTATGCTTTGGTTTGGTGGAGTGAATATTGTCGGTTACACCCTGATTATATACCTACTACTTGGGATGATTTGAAACTTGCCATGCGACATACTTTCGTCCCTGCTTATTATACTCGTGACATGATTAAGAAGTTGCAACACTTAAAACAAGGTAGTGAAACTGTAACAGAATATTATGATGATTTACAAACTACCTTGTTGCATTCCCCTTTAGAAGAAAGTGAAGATGATTTTATGGATAGATTTTGGGGAGGATTAAACCGTGATATTCAAGAGATACTAATTCATGAAGAGTGTTATCCTATGGACCATTTGTTTCATCTTGCTTGCAAAGCTGAACAGGAAATAAAACGACGTGTTGGCCACGAGGAGAACAAGCGCACGGTGCACATTCCAAGAGTTGATATGATTGTTCCTTCAACTACTAGGCATACTATGACAACCACATCCGTTGTTGTTAGGACTACATCACCTCCACCATGTGACACATCGCCCCCGAGAGTGGCTACATCATCTGAGTTGATCATAAGAGGTAATAACAAAGGTACTGATCTTCCATCTCTACATGAGAATGATGAATGCCTTGTCAATTTGAATGCACCATCTGATGAGCTACCCACTACTTTGATCACACCACCTATTTTAGAGGACTACGTTGATAATTTGACTTTGCCATGTGATCAAACAACTGAAATACCAACAATTTTGAGTGCACCCATTGAATTAACTATTGATGCAAAAGAACCAATGTTTAATCATTTTGATATGACCTCTAATCTTGGTGATGATTCTGTGTTGAATGACTTATTGCATGTTTGCTTATTTAAGCATGTTGTAGCATGTAAATTTGATGCAAGTAAGGTTTATTCACCAATGTTGGGATGGTTTAATGATGAACATTGTCAATCTTTTGAAATGAATAAGAGCTTCACTTATATGTGCAAACTGAGTTGCAATATTTTCATGCCTTCTACTTCTTGTGCTAATTTTTTGGCTTTAGATTTTATGAACTATGCAAGTTACTCATCTATTCATGTGTCATATATGCAAAAATCAAGGGAAGTAAAAATGGATGACATATACATATACAACATGTACACCTTGTCTCTTTTGTTAGCCACATTTCAGATTAACCAACGCCGAGGACGGCTTTATTTTCAAGAAGGGGAGGATGATGAGGACATGACTACCTTGGATATGACCAAAAATATTGCATATATGCATATTTGTCAGGTGATTTCTAGTGCAAACTATTCTATAATCTATTTATGTTATCCAGAACAAAAATACTTCACACACTTTTGTGTTTTGTCTAATTGCAGGTGTATGGGACATTTGTACAATCCACATATGAAGATAAGGAAGAAAGAGATGTTTATTTGCTGTCCAAAAAGTTCTCTCACGTCACGTTTGGCCCAAGAGAAGATAGAGTCCAAGTCTCTCACGTTCTGGATTCAGATTCGGACTGCACAGACATACCTGACTCAAAACGCACACAAGTTTTTCATACGGACTCCGAATTGGGTGATTCTTTTTTTGTTGGAAACTAGATTTCGTGCACTTTCCAACCCAATTGGAATCACCTTCAAATTCGTCCGGAGCGTTGAGGTGTGGACGAAACAATCTGATGCTGCAGCAGAATCCGAGTCAAACTACAAGTCCAAAGGTGTTACATCACCTCCACTTGGGCCCATTGGCCTTGTACGACCTAGATTTAGTTTTAGGCTGCCTTGGGACGTCCTCCCACCTCCTTGGCCGCCACCCCTTGCTCCTATATAAGTAGATCGATCTAGTAGCTTTTCCTGGGGATTTGTTTAGTTAAAAGTTAGCCATTGCAACTTCGTGTACTTCGTTTGTGTCCAACGACCAGACCAAGACCGCTTACGGATCCCCACCTTTGTCAATACTTCATATATACTCGCAATATTCAGATTGCTTTTTATCATATTCTTGCTTGTTCTTCGATTGCTTGCAGGAATAGACCTTCGTGGTCAGGTTGATTGTGCTCCGGCGTGATCAATAACCTCTCAGAGTTGGTTTAGCGATTGCTAAGGCGCAACGTCGTGCACATTTGTAGTCGGATTGTCAAAGTCGTCTCCACCAAATCGATAGTTATCATCTCATCGAAAGATCAGGACACCCCGCCTCTATCAGAATCATGTTAGCATTAGCTATTTTTCGATTATGAAATCTAACAGATGGATGTCAAAACAAGTTTTCTTACCAGTTTTCGTAAGAAAAAGTTGTATGTGATGCAATAAAAGGTTTTTTCCATCCTAAGGATGCTAAAAGGTATGCTGGCTCCAGCAATCCTTCTATGGACTAGAGCAAGCATCTCGGAGTCGGAATATATGCTTTGATGGAGTGATCAAAGCTTTTAGGTTTATACAATGTTTGCTAGAAACTTGTATTTACAAGAAAGTGAGTGGGAGCACTACAAAATTTCTGATAAGTATATGTGGATGACATATTGTTGATCCAAAATAATGTAGAATTTCTGGAAAGCATAAACGGTTGTTTGAAGAATGTTTTTCAAAGGAAGACCTGGATAAAGCTGCTTACATATTGGGCATCAAGATCTATAGAGATAGATCAAGACGCCTGATGACACTTTCAAAGAACGCACACCTTGACATGTTTTTTGAAGGATTTAAAAATAGATCAGTCAAAGAAGGGGTTCTTACCTGAGTTGTAAGGTGTGAAGTTGAGTAAGACCGGAAGATTGACCACGGCAGAAGAAAGAGGAAGGACGAAGGTCGTCCCCTATGCTTTTGTCATAGGCTCTATACGGTATGCCATGCTGAGTACTACACCAGATGTGTGCCTTGCCACATGTCTGGCAAGAGGGTACAAAGGTGATCTAGGATTGGATCACCAGATAGCGGTCAAAATTATCCTTAGAGGAATAAGGAAATGTTTCTCGGTTATGGAGGTGATAAAGAGTTCGACGTAAAGAGTTACATCGATGCAAGCTTAACACCTATCCGGATAGCTTTGAGTAGAGATACCAGATACATATAATGGAGCAACAATTTGGAATAGCTCCAAGTGGAACGTGGTAGCAGCATCTACGATATGACATAAAGTTTTGCGAAATACATAGGGATCTGAATATGGCAAGACCCGTTGACTACAACCTCTCTCACAAGCATAAGATGATCAAACCCAGAACTCACTGAGTATTAATCACATAGTGATGTGAACAAGATTAGTGACTCTAGTAAACTCTTTGGATGTTGGTCACCTGGCGATGTGACCTGTGAGTGTTAATCACATGGCGATGTGAACTAGATTATTGACTCTAGTGCAAGTGGGAGACTATTGGAAATATGCCCTAAAGACAATAATAAATTAGTTATTATTATTATATTTCATTGTTTATGATAATCGTTTGTTATCCATGCTAGAATTGTATTGATAGGAAACTCAGATACATGTGTGGATACATAGACAACACCATGTCCCTAGTAAGCCTCTAGTTGACTAGCTCGTTGATCAATAGATGGTTACAGTTTCCTGACCATGGACATTGGATGTCGTTGATAACGGGATCACATCATTAGGAGAATGATGTGATGGACAAGACCCAATCCTAAGCCTAGCACAAGATCGTGTAGTTCGTATGCTAAAGCTTTTCTAATGTCAAGTATCATTTCCTTAGACCATGAGATTGTGCAACTCCCGAATACCGTAGGAGTGCTTTGGGTGTGCCAAACGTCACAATGTAACTGGGTGGCTATAAAGGTACACTACAGGTATCTCCGAAAGTGTCTGTTGGGTTGGCACGAATCGAGACTAGGATTTGTCACTCCGTGTAAATGGAGAGGTATCTGATGAGGACATCAATACAATTGTTACACCCACAGCCCCTGCTGCTATACATACTGGACCAATTACTAGAGCTCGTGCACGCCAACTAAATTACCAGGTACTTTCGTTTCTTGGTAATGATTTTAATGTTCATGAGAATATGATGCTGCCTAAATTGGATACATTTGTTTTGCTTACAGATGAAGGGCCTAGCTTGGAGAAGGATGAACATTGGAGCAAGCACAAGCATGGAGATGATGCCATGCGCAAGGGGAACAAGAACGGAGTTACAAGTGATGATTTCAGGACTTTGAAGCCACCATAATGGGTGCATGAAGCCTTGGACGAAATATACAAGATGCCACTTCATAAATTTCGTCCCGAGGCTATTTTAGGTGCTGCGTCACCTTATTATTGGGCCAGGCCCATGTAATTTCGAAATACATAAGTATAGGCTATTTTTAGAGTCCGTATGTGTGGGGAAACAAGAGATAGGGTTGATTTCGGACCCCTCCACCAAGGGCCACGAAATTCCCCCCCTCTTCCTCCATATATACAGCCCTTAGGGCATCGTTTAGACTTTGGGTTTTGTTTAGATTAAAAGTTCGCCATAGCTGCAACTTCGCGTACTTCGTTTGTGTTCAACGACCAGACAAAGGCGTCACAGAACCCCACCTTGATCAATAAAGCTTTCATCTTATATTCGCAATATCCAGATTGCAATCTCAGTTTCTTGCTTGTTCTTCGTTTGCTCGCAGGAAACAGACCCTCGTGGTCAGGTTGATCGTGCTCCGGCGTGGTCAATAACCTCTCGGAGTTGGTTTAGCGATTGCTAAGGCGCGACGTCCTCGCACGTTCGTAGTCGGATCGTCAAAGTCGACTTCCACCAAAGCGAAATCCACCATCTCATCGAAAGACGGGACACCTTTGCCTCTATCAAGTGGTATCAGATTTCCAGGTTGCTCGGTGAGATTTTACAGTTTTTCGTAGTTTAGATCGAGTCTGTTCTTCATACCTACAGTCCACGAAAAAGCCACACAAAAAAATTAGGGTTAGTTCATCATATCCGAACCAATCTGAGCCTTTGCATAATCTTTTTAGGGTTTTGCTTTGTTGAATTTGCGGTTGCATCGTCGGTCTAGTTGCTGGTCTTAGCGTCTAGTCTTTTAGAGTTTCGAGTTCTGGTCATAAGTTGTCACGCCGCCGCCGCACCATCATCATCGCCCCTGCCATCTACCACCACCGCTTATCCGCCACCGCTCCGAATCCGTATCCATATACCACCACCAATCCGTGCCCATATACCACCACCGATCCATATCCATATACTACCACCGCTACCACCACCGCTGCCATATACCACCACCATATATCCACCACCAATCCGAGTTCCTTGCTTATTAGGTTTGTTTTCGGGATCCATCCAGATTCCGATTCGTGTTTCCTTGCCGGAGTAGGTTTCGGAAAAAAAAAATTCTGGCTATCCTATTTTTAGGTGTTTCTGAGTGTTTTGAGACAGGTACCATTATAGGAAGTTTTTTTTGACCCGTTTCCAGTTTTTGGGTCCGGGCAGTCGAAAAAAAAAAATTGGTCGAAAAATTTCGTGCCCATCATGTCAGTTTGAGCTAGGAAGAGTTTTGAGACACTCGCCATTATAGTGATTTTTCGCAAAAAAAAGCAGCGCAAAAAAAAAGAGCGCAAAAAACAAAAGAGCGAAAAAAAATTCAGTGTGTGCTTTTCCCTTGTTTACGTGCCGCGCCGTGATTTTGTTGGTGTTCTAGGCTCGCGTCTCTAGCACAGTCTAGCCTAGGACCAGCACAGTACCGTCGTTGAGCGTTTATTCAACTTTGCATCTCTGAATTGATTATTGCTGACCCTTTTTGCTACCATAGTATAAGCCTTCCCAGCTCCACATACATCTACGTCGTGCGTTTGACTCTCCCTGGTAATCGCTCTATCCAAGCTTTGAGAGTTTTGACTACAACGGTTGCCGATCACCGCCTGTTGCTGGGTAAGAACTGGTAAGAATTTGAGTTTTGCTTGACGGATTTGTGACACCCACCACCACCACTTGTTCATAGTCTGTAGGATCATATTCTTGTGTGTTTCTATTGCTGCTAACCATGCCAGGATCACAAGCCGACGAGATTGACTGGGAGAATTTATCGAACAAGGAGCTTCATGATAAGTTTCAGCAAATGATGACTGAACAGGTGCAAGATGTGCTGAACAATTTTGAAGAGGCCATGGAGAAGATCACTGGCCTTGAGAAGACGTTCGAAACAAAACTCGATAACAGATTTAATGAATTGCTCGCGCGTCTTCCACCACCACCACCTGCTGCACCTAACGCACCTCTCCAACAACAACAACAACGACTACCTCCACGTCGCGAAATAGACCTTCGCCGAGCGAGCCGTGTTCCTCTTGCGTTTGGCCAAACTGTTGGTGCTGCTGTTGATACTTCTGTGGCTCCTGCTACTGCTGTTGCTGGTACCCAGGAGGATGATGAGTATGCGGGCGATTATGAGGATGAGGTTGATCAAAATCAGATCTACGAGCAGCCACCAGCACCACCACCAGCAGGTCGACCTCAGGTATATATTCGTAATGGTAGGCCTGCACCACCACCTCAGGTATGAGATGATGTCCATATTCCTAAACTGAAATTGAATATTCCACCATTTGAGGGTAGATATGTTCCTGATATATATCTTACTTGGGAGTTAGAAACTGAACAACGATTTACATGTTTACAATATCCTGAGGAGAGACGAGTTGCTGCTGCTGTTTGTGCTTTCACTAGTTTTGCATGTGTATGGTGGTCTGAACATTGTAGATTGTATCCTATTCCAACTACTTGGGCCGCCTTGAAAACTGCTATGCGTACGCGTTGGGTTCCACCATATTATCAACGTGAATTGCTTCAAAAATTACAGCGCTTAAGACAAGGAAAAAATTCTGTAGAAGAATATTATCAGGAATTACAAACTGGCATGATTAGATGTGGTATTGTTGAGGAGGATGAAGCTATGCTTGCACGTTTTCTGGGTGGATTAAATAGAGAGATTCAGACCATTCTAGACTATAAGGAGTATACTAATATCACTCGTTTATTCCATCTTGCTTGCAAAGCTGAACGTGAAGTGCAGGATCGACAAGCATTGGGGCGAACTAACTTTTCTGCAGGCCGACCTTCATCATGGACACCACGTGCATCTTCTACTTCAACTGCACCAGCACCTCCATCCGGTGCCACCTCCAGCCGTGATACAAGAAAACAGGCACAACCACCATTATCTGCCAAGAGCGCACCTGCGGGGCCTGCACAGCGTTCTTCTTCTTCCATGGCATCAACAGGGCACACAAGTGATATTATTTGTCGTCGTTGTAAGGGAGGAGGTCATTATGCGAGGGAATGCAAATCTCCGCGTGTGATGATTGCTACCGCGGATGGTGGATATGAGTCCGCTAGTGACTATGATGAGGAGACATTGGCTCTTATTACACGTGAAGAACATGGTGGAGATGATTCTGATCATGAGACACAATACATGGCTCCTGAAGACGCTGACAGGTATGAATGTTTAGTTGCTCAACGTGTTTTGAGTGTGCAGGTCACACAAGCTGAGCAAAATCAGAGGCACAATTTGTTCCATACCAAGGGAGTTGTGAAGGAACGTTCTGTGCGCGTCATAATAGACGGAGGGAGCTGCAACAACTTGGCTAGCATGGAGATGGTGGAGAAGC
The DNA here is from genome assembly GCF_018294505.1 of Triticum aestivum. Lineage (NCBI taxonomy): Eukaryota > Viridiplantae > Streptophyta > Magnoliopsida > Poales > Poaceae > Triticum > Triticum aestivum. Next base: position 367,747,328 of record NC_057812.1, on the reverse strand, counting down.
TTTCTCTCACCACAAGACCACATCCACATCCTTACTACATCCAATGGTTCAACAACAGCGGCAAGGTTAAGGTAACACGTACTGTTCGTGTGCATTTTAGTATCTCTACATATGCTGATTATGTTGATTGTGATGTGGTACCTATGCAAGCATGTTCCTTATTACTTGGTAGACCATGGCAATTTGATAAAAATTCTGTACACCATGGTAGAAACAATCACTATACTCTTGTTCATAAGGATAAAAATATTACTTTGCTTCCTATGACTCCTGATTTCATTTTGAAAGATGATATTAATAGAGCTAATAAAGCAAAACAGGAGACGAATAAGAGTGAAAATCAGATTGTGGCAAAAGAATTTGAGCAACAAATGAAGCCTAATAATAAACCATCTAGTGTTGCTTCTGAAATTAAATTGAAAAGTGCATGTTTATTTGCCACCAAATCTGATATTGATGAGCTAGATTTCAGCAAATCTGTTTGCTATGCTTTTGTGTGCAAAGAGGCATTATTTTCACTCGAGGACGTGCCTTCCTCTTTGCCTCCTGCTGTCACTAACATTTTGCAGGAGTTCGCTGACGTCTTTCCACAAGACGTGCCACCGGGATTACCGCCTATTCGAGGGATTGAGCATCAGATTGACTTAATTCCCGGTGCTTCACTGCCAAACCGTGCACCATACCGTACCAATCCAGAGGAGACGAAGGAGATTATGCGCCAAGTACAAGAGCTTCTCGACAAAGGTTATATACGCGAATCCCTTAGTCCTTGTGCTGTTCCTATTATTCTAGTGCCGAAAAAGGATGGTACATCACGTATGTGTGTTGATTGTAGAGGCATTAATAATATTACTATTCGTTATCGTCATCCTATTCCTAGGCTAGATGATATGCTTGCTGAATTGAGTGGCTCTACAATATTCTCCAAAGTTGATTTGCGTAGTGGCTACCATCAAATTCGTATGAAATTGGGAGATGAATGGAAAACAGCATTTAAAACTAAGTTTGGATTATATGAGTGGTTAGTCATGCCTTTTGGGTTAACTAATGCACCTAGTACTTTCATGAGATTAATGAACGAAGTTTTACGTGCTTTCATTGGACGATTTGTGGTAGTTTACTTTGATGACATACTGATTTATAGCAGATCTTTGGAAGAACATTTGGAACATTTACGTGCTGTTTTTATTGCTCTACGTGATGCACGTTTGTTTGGTAACCTTGGGAAGTGCACCTTTTGCACCGACCGAGTATCTTTTCTTGGCTATGTTGTTACTCCACAGGGAATTGAAGTTGACAAAGCCAAGATTGAAGCTATTGAGAGTTGGCCGCAGCCCAAAACGGTCACACAAGTGAGGAGTTTTCTTGGCCTCGCTGGATTCTATAGGCGTTTTGTGAGAGATTTCAGCACCATTGCTGCACCTCTCAACGAGCTTACAAAGAAGGATGTGCCTTTTGTTTGGGGTACCGCACAGGAAGAAGCCTTCACGGTATTGACAGATAAGTTGACACATGCTCCTTTACTCCAACTTCCTGATTTTAATAAGACTTTTGAGCTTGAATGTGATGCTAGTGGAATTGGATTAGGAGGTGTGTTATTACAAGATGGCAAACCTGTTGCATACTTTTCTGAAAAATTGAGTGGGCCTAGTCTGAATTATTCTACTTATGATAAAGAATTATATGCTCTTGTTCGGACTTTAGAAACATGGCAACATTATTTATGGCCCAAAGAATTTGTTATACATTCTGATCATGAATCTTTGAAACATATTAAAAGTCAAGCTAAACTGAATCGTAGACATGCTAAATGGGTTGAATTCATTGAGACTTTCCCTTATGTCATTAAACACAAGAAGGGAAAAGAAAATGTTATTGCTGATGCATTGTCTCGTCGCTATACTATGCTTTCACAACTTGACTTCAAAATATTTGGTTTGGAGACCATCAAAGATCAATATGTGCATGATGCTGATTTTAAAGATTTAATGCAGAATTGTAAAGAAGGAAGAATGTGGAACAAGTTTGTCGTTAACGATGGATTTGTGTTTCGTGCTAACAAGCTATGCATTCCAGCTAGCTCCGTTCGTCTTTTGTTGTTGCAGGAGGCTCATGGAGGAGGATTAATGGGACACTTTGGCGTGAAGAAGACGGAGGACGTACTTGCTACACATTTCTTTTGGCCAAAGATGAGACGGGATGTTGAGCGTTTTATTGCTCGATGCACTACATGTCAAAAAGCTAAGTCACGACTCAATCCTCATGGTTTATATATGCCTTTGCCTATACCTAGTGTTCCTTGGGAGGATATATCTATGGACTTTGTTTTAGGTTTACCTCGAACAAAGAAGGGGAGGGATAGCATATTTGTTGTCGTGGATAGATTCTCGAAAATGGCACACTTTATACCATGTCATAAAAGCGATGATGCTGTTAATGTTGCTGATTTGTTCTTTCGTGAAATTATTCGCTTGCATGGTGTGCCAAATACTATTGTTTCAGATCGTGATACTAAATTTCTTAGCCACTTTTGGAGATGTTTATGGGCTAAGTTGGGGACTAAACTGCTTTTTAGTACTACTTGTCACCCCCAAACTGATGGACAAACTGAAGTAGTCAATAGAACGTTGTCTACTATGCTTAGGGCTGTTTTGAAGAATAATAAGAAAATGTGGGAGGAATGCTTGCCTCATATTTAATTTGCTTATAATCGTTCATTGCATTCTACTACTAAGATGTGCCCTTTTGAAGTTGTGTATGGTTTCCTACCTCGTGCACCTATTGATTTGTTGCCTCTTCCATCTTCGGAGAAGGTTAATTTTGATGCTAAACAACGTGCTGAATTGATTTTAAAAATGCATGAGTTAGCTAAGGAAAACATTGAGCATATGAATGCTAAATATAAACTTGCTGGAGATAAGGGTAGAAAACATGTTGTGTTTGCACCTGGAGATCTTGTTTGGTTACATTTGCGTAAGGATAGATTTCCTGATTTGCGCAAATCAAAGTTAATGCCACGTGCTGATGGTCCCTTTAAGGTGTTAGAGAAAATAAATGATAATGCATATAAACTTGAGCTGCCTGCAGATTTTGGGGTTAGTCCCACTTTTAACATTGCAGATTTGAAGCCTTATTTGGGTGAGGAAGATGAACTTCCATCGAGGACGACTTCATTTCAAGAAGGGGAGGATGATGAGGACATCAATACAATTGTTACACCCACAGCCCCTGCTGCTATACATACTGGACCAATTACTAGAGCTCGTGCACGCCAACTAAATTACCAGGTACTTTCGTTTCTTGGTAATGATTTTAATGTTCATGAGAATATGATGCTGCCTAAATTGGATACATTTGTTTTGCTTACAAATGAAGGGCCTAGCTTGGAGAAGGATGAACATTGGAGCAAGCACAAGCATGGAGATGATGGCATGCGCAAGGGGAACAAGAACGGAGTTACAAGTGATGATTTCAGGACTTTGAAGCCACCATAATGGGTGCATGAAGCCTTGGACGAAATATACAAGATGCCACTTCATAAATTTCGTCCCGAGGCTATTTTAGGTGCTGCGTCACCTTATTATTGGGCCAGGCCCATGTAATTTCGAAATACATAAGTATAGGCTATTTTTAGAGTCCGTATGTGTGGGGAAACAAGAGATAGGGTTGATTTCGGACCCCTCCACCAAGGGCCACGAAATTCCCCCCCTCTTCCTCCATATATACAGCCCTTAGGGCATCGTTTAGACTTTGGGTTTTGTTTAGATTAAAAGTTCGCCATAGCTGCAACTTCGCGTACTTCGTTTGTGTTCAACGACCAGACAAAGGCGTCACAGAACCCCACCTTGATCAATAAAGCTTTCATCTTATATTCGCAATATCCAGATTGCAATCTCAGTTTCTTGCTTGTTCTTCGTTTGCTCGCAGGAAACAGACCCTCGTGGTCAGGTTGATCGTGCTCCGGCGTGGTCAATAACCTCTCGGAGTTGGTTTAGCGATTGCTAAGGCGCGACGTCCTCGCACGTTCGTAGTCGGATCGTCAAAGTCGACTTCCACCAAAGCAAAATCCACCATCTCATCGAAAGACGGGACACCTTTGCCTCTATCAGTATCTCTGGGCCCACTCAGTAGGACATCATCATAATGTGCACAATGTGACTAAGGAGTTGATCACGGGATGATGTGTTACGGAACGAGTAAAGAGACTTGCCGATAACAAGATTGAACAAGGTATCGGGATATCGACGATCGAATCTCGGGCAAGTACAATACCGCTGGACAAAGGGAATTGAATACGGGATTGATTGAATCCTCGACATCGTGGTTCATCCGATGAGATCATCGTGGAACATGTGGGAGCCAACATGGGTATCCAGATCCTGCTGTTGGTTATTGGCCCGAGAGTTGTCTTGGTCATGTCTGCATGGTTCCCGAACTCGTAGGGTCTACACACTTAAGGTTCGATGACGCTAGGGTTATTAGTTAGACTTTTATGTGATTACCGAATGTTGTTCGGAGTCCCAGATGAGATCCCGGACATCACGAGGAGTTCCAGAATGGTCCGGAGGTAAATATTTATATATGGAAAGTTGTTGTTCGGGTTCCGGGAAAAGTTCGGTTTTTCCGGTATTGTACCGGGAAGCTTCCGGAAGGTTTCGGAGGATTCCGGAGGGGTCCGGAGGTCCCGAAAATGTTCCACCACGTCCAATACAGAAGTGTGGTCTGTAAGGGGGCGCCCTAACCTTAATGGGCCAAGGGCACCAGCCCCCCAAGGCCCATGTGATGAGGACATCAATACAATTGTTACACCCACATCCCCTGCTGCTATACATACTGGACCAATTACTAGAGCTCGTGCACGCCAACTAAATTACCAGGTACTTTCGTTTCTTGGTAATGATTCTAATGTTCATGAGAATATGATGCTGCCTAAATTGGATACATTTGTTTTGCTTACAAATGAAGGGCCTAGCTTGGAGAAGGATGAACATTGGAGCAAGAACAAGCATGGAGATGATGGCATGCGCAAGGGGAACAAGAACGGAGTTACAAGTGATGATTTCAGGACTTTGAAGCCACCATAATGGGTGCATGAAGCCTTGGACGAAATATACAAGATGCCACTTCATAAATTTCGTCCCGAGGCTATTTTAGGTGCTGCGTCACCTTATTATTGGGCCAGGCCCATGTAATTTCGAAATACATAAGTATAGGCTATTTTTAGAGTCCGTATGTGTGGGGAAACAAGAGATAGGGTTGATTTTGGACCCCTCCACCAAGGGCCACGAAATTCCCCCCCCCCTCTTCCTCCATATATACAGCCCTTAGGGCATCGTTTAGACTTTGGGTTTTGTTTAGATTAAAAGTTCGCCATAGCTGCAACTTCGCGTACTTCGTTTGTGTTCAACGACCAGACAAAGGCGTCACAGAACCCCACCTTGATCAATACAGCTTGCATCTTATATTCGCAATATCCAGATTGCAATCTCAGTTTCTTGCTTGTTCTTCGTTTGCTTGCAGGAAACAGACCCTCGTGGTCAGGTTGATCGTGCTCCGGCATGGTCAATAACCTCTCGGAGTTGGTTTAGCGATTGCTAAGGCACGACGTCCTCGCACGTTCGTAGTCGGATCGTCAAAGTCGACTGCCACCAAAGCGATTTCCATCATCTCATCGAAAGACGGGACACCTTTGCCTCTATCATGTGGTATCAGATTACCAGGTTGCTCGGTGAGATTTTACAGTTTTTTGTAGTTTAGATCGAGTCTGTTCTTCATACCTACAGTCCACGAAAAAGCCAAAAAAAATATTTAGGGTTAGTTCATCATATCCGAACCAATCTGAGCCTTTGCATAATCTTTTTAGGGTTTTGCTTTGTTGAATTTGCGGTTGCATCGTCGTGTCTAGTTGCTGGTCTTAGCGTTAGTCTTTTAGAGTTTCGAGTTCTGATCATAAGTTGTCACGCTGCCGCCGCTCCATCATCATCACCCCTGCCATCTACCACCACCGCTTATCCGCCACCGCTTCGAATCCGTATCCATATACCACCACAGCTGTCATATACCACCACCGCTGCCATCTACCACCATATATCCACCACCAATCTGAGTTCTTGTCATATTAGGTTTGTTTTCGAGATCCATCTAGATTCCGATTCGTGTTTCCTTGCCGGAGTAGGTTTTGGAAAAAAAAAGAGTCCGGAAACCACGCTCCGTTTAGGCCCAAATTTTTTCGAAAACGCAGTTTTCGAAAAAATTTCTGGCTATCCTATTTTTAGGTGTTTCTGAGTGTTTTGAGACAGGTGCCATTATAGGAAGTTTTTTTTGACCCGTTTCCAGTTTTTGGGTCCGGGCAGTCAAAAAAAAAAAATTGGTCGAAAAAATTTCGTGCCCATCCTGTCAGTTTGAGCTAGGAAGAGTTTTGAGACACTCGCCATTATAGTGATTTTTCGCAAAAAAAAAGCAGCGCAAAAAAAAAGAGCGCAAAAAAAAAAAGAGCAAAAAAAATATATTTCCAGAGTGTGTTTTTCCCTTGTTTACGTGCCGCGCCGTGATTTTGTTGGTGTTCTAGGCTCGCGTCTCTAGCACAGTCTAGCCTAGGACCAGCACAGTACCGTCGTTGAGCGTTTATTCAACTTTGCATCTCTGAATTGATTATTGCTGACCCTTTTTGCTACCATATTATAAGCCTTCCCAGCTCCACATACATCTACGTCGTGCGTTTGACTCTCCCTGGTAATCGCTCTATCCAAGCTTTGAGAGTATTTGACTACAACGGTTGCTGATCACCGCCTGCTGCTGGGTAAGAACTGGTAAGAATTTGAGATTTGCTTGACGGATTTGTGACACCCACCACCACCTCTTGTTAGTAGTCTGTAGGATCATATTCTTGTGTGTTTCTATTGCTGCTAACCATGCCAGGATCACAAGCCGACGAGACTGACTGGGAGAACATGACGAATAAGGATTTGCATGATAAATTTCAGCAAATGATGAGTGAACAGGTGCAAGACGTGCTAAACAGATTTGGAGAGGCCATGGAGAAGATAGATGGCATGGAGAAGACGTTCGAAACAAAGCTCGATAACAAGTTTAATGAATTGCTCGCGCGTCTTCCACCACCACCACCAGCTGCACCTAACGCACCTCTCCAACAACAACAACAACGACTACCTCCACGTCGCGAAATAGACCTCCGTCGAGCAAGCCGTGTTCCTCTTGCGTTTGGCCAAACTGTTGGTGCTGCTGTTGATACTTCTGTGGCTCCTGCTGCTGATGCGGAGGAGGATGATTATGTGGGAGATTACGAGGATGAGGTTGCTCAAAATCAGAAGTACGTGCAACCACCAGCACCACCACCAGCAGGTCGACCTCAGGTATATATTCGTAATGGTAGGCCTGCACCACCACCTCAGGTACGAGATGATGTCCATATTCCTAAACTGAAATTGAATATTCCACCATTTGAGGTTAGATATGTTCCTGATATATATCTTACTTGGGAGTTAGAAACTGAACAACGTTTTACATGTTTACAATATCCCGAGGAGAGACGGGTTGCTGCTGCTGTTTGTGCTTTCACTAGTTTTGCATGTGTCTGGTGGTCTGAACATTGTAGATTATATCCTATTCCAACTACTTGGGCTGCTTTGAAAACCGCTATGCGTACGCGTTGGGTTCCACCATATTATCAACGTGAATTGCTTCAAAAATTGCAGCGTTTAAGACAAGGAAAAAATTCTGTAGAAGAATATTATCAGGAATTACAAACTGGCATGATTCGGTGTGGTATTGTTGAGGAGAATGAAGCTATGCTTGCATGTTTTCTAGGTGGATTAAATAGAGAGATTCAGACCATTCTAGACTATAAGGAGTATACTAATATCACTCGTTTATTCCATCTTGCTTGTAAAGCTGAACGTGCAGTGCAGGATCGACAAGCATTGGCGCGAACTAACTTTTCTGCAGGCCGACCTTCATCATGGACACCACGTGCATCTTCTACTTCAACTGCACCAGCACCTCAATCAGGTGCCTCCTACAGCCGTGATACAAGAAAACAGGATCAACCACCATTATCTGCCAAGAGCGCACCTGCTGGGCCTGCACAGAGTTCTTCTTCTTCCAGGGCATCAACAGGGCACACAAGTGATATTATTTGTCGTCGTTGTAAGGGAGGAGGTCATTATACGAGAGAATGCAAATCTCCGCGTGTGATGATTGCTACCGAGGGTGGAGGATATGAGTCCGCTAGTGACTATGATGAGGAGACTTTGGCTCTTATTACACGTGAAGAACATGGTGGAGATGATTCTGATCATGAGACGCAATACATGGCTCCTGAAGACGCTAACAGGTATGAGTGTTTAGTTGCTCAACGTGTTTTGAGTGTGCAGGTCACACAAGCTGAGCAAAATCAGAGGCACAATTTGTTCCATACCAAGGGGGTTGTGAAGGAACGTTCTGTGCGCGTCATAATCGACGGAGGGAACTGCAACAACTTGGCTAGCATGGAGATGGTGGAGAAGCTTTCTCTCACCACAAGACCACATCCACATCCTTACTACATCCAATGGTTCAACAACAGCGGCAAGGTTAAGGTAACACGTACTATTCGTGTGCATTTTAGTATCTCTACATATGCTAATTATGTTGATTGTGATGTGGTACCTATGCAAGCATGTTCCTTATTACTTGGTAGACTATGGCAATTTGATAAAAACTCTGTACACCATGGTAGAAACAATCACTATACTCTTGTTCATAAGGATAAAAATATTACTTTGCTTCCTATGACTCCTGATTCCATTTTGAAAGATGATATTTGATGAGGACATGAATACCTTGGATACGACCAAAAATATTGCATACATGCATATTTGTCAGGTGATTTCTAATGCAAACTATTCAATAATCTATTTATGTTATCCAGAACAAAAATACTTCACACACTTTTGTGTTTTGTCTAATTGCAGGTGTATGGGACATTTGTACAATCCACATATGAAGATAAGGGAAAAGGAGAAGTTTAGGTTGTGTTCAAAAGGTCCTCTCACGTCACTTTTGGGCCAAGAGAAGATAGAGTCCAAGTCTCTCACGTTCTGGATTCAGATTCGGACTGCACAGACATACCTGACTCAAAACGCCAACAACTTTTTCATACGGACTCCGAATTGGGTGATTCTTTTTTTGTTGGAAACTAGATTTCGTGCTCTTTCCAACCCAATTGGATTCACCTTCAAATTCGTCTGGAGCGTTGAGTTACAGATGAAACAATCTGACGTTGCAGCAGAATCCGAGTCAAACTACAAGCCCAAAGGTGTTGCATCACCTCCACTTGGGCCCATGAGCCTTGTACGACCTAGGGTTAGTTTTAGGCTGCCTTGGGACGTCCTCCCACCTCCTTGGCCGCCACCCCTTGCTCCTATATAAGTAGATCCATCTAGTAGCTTTTTCCTTGGGATTTGTTTAGTTAAAAGTTAGCCATTGCAACTTCGTGTACTTCGTTTGTGTCCAACGACCAGACCAAGACCGCTTCCGGATCCCCACCATTATCAATACTTCATATATATTTGCAATATTCAGATTGCTTTATCATATTCTTGCTCGTTCTTCGATTGCTTGCAGGAATAGACCTTCGTGGTCAGGCTGACCATGCTTCCAGCATCGTCAGTAACCTCAGGAGATTGGTTTAGCGATTGCTAAGGCGCAACGTCGTGCACGTTTGTAGTCGGATCATCAAAGTCGTCTCCACCAAATCGATAGTTATCATCTCATCGAAAGATCGGGACCCTCGCCTCTATCAAGTGGTATCAGTTTTCAGGTTGCTCGGTGAGAATTTCCAGTTTTCCTAGATTAGATTTATTTTCTTACCTATTGTCCAAGAAAAAGCCACAAAAAAGAGTTAGATCTATTCATCCTTGGTCCAAGCCAGTCTGAGCCTTTGCAATTTTCTTTTCATTGCTTGCATAGTTGAATTATCGGTTGCATCGTCGTGTCGAGTTGCTGGTCTTAGTGTCTAGTTCGTTTAGAGTTTCGAGTTCTGTTCACATTAGTCACGCCACCGCTACATCATTATCTCTTCCGCTGTCCACCACCCATCCATCAATTTCCACCACGTGCTACCCACCATTCAATGTCATAATAATAGTTGAGATCGTTCACATCTTCACTTGATCCAATCTGCATCTTATCTAGTTTGTTTTGGAAAGAGGGAGAAAAAAAGAGAGAAAAAAACGAGAGAGAAAAAAAGTCAGAGAAAAAAAAGGAGATAAAGAAAAAAAAGTGTGAGGAAAAAAAAGAGAGAAAAAAAAACAAAAAAATCGGCACAAACTTTTTCAGAGGAAAGTTGGAGACAAAGTTGTTGATATATCCTGCTTGGCTGTTGTTTCACATCATTATCTTTACTGCCGTTGTGATCTTCACTTATGTCTTGCTGTCCAGAGCTACTTAGTATCCTTCATTGATGCTAGTTGTGCTACGACGTGACCTCATTAGTGTTCTAGGCTCGCGTCTCTAGTTCAGTCTAGCCTAGGACCAGCACAGTACCGTCGTTGAGCATTTATTCAACATCGCATCTCTGAATTGATTATTGCTAATCTTTTGCTACCATATATAGCCAACCCAGCTCCACATATTTCTACACCGTATATACGTACGTTCCCCTGGCAATCGCTTTACACAATCTTCAGAGTTATTTGACACCGCTGGTTGCCTGTCACCACCTGCTGCTTGGTAAGAACTTGTAAGATATTGATTTTTGCTTTACTGTGAGCGCTTTACCACAACACCCTAGTAGTTCATAGGAACATTATTCTTCAATTTGTTTCTTGTTTCTACTAATCATGACAGGTTCCGAAGATAGAAGTTCTTGGACGACGGACACATCTTCACCATCACGAGAGTTGGGACAACACACACAAGCACATGGTCAGGTTATCTTTTTACCGTCATTTGAGGGTAGATTTAATCCTACTACTTATCTAGCTTGGGAGCTTGAAGTAGAACAAGTTTTTAGTCACCATGACTTTTCTGAACTTGAGCGAGTGCGAGCAGCCACTAGAGCATTTACTGATTTCGCTTCTGTTTGGTGGAGTGTACATTGTAAGAAAAACATTGATAACCAACCCACAACTTGGAAAGTTTTGAAAGCTGTAATGAGACAACAATTTTTCCCTCCTTATTATCGTCGTAAATTGCTTCACAAACTTGAACAATTTAAACAAGGCAACAACACTGTTCATGCTTACTATCAAGAGTTCAAATCTTATATGCATCATTGTGACATAGAAGAATCTGAGAATGATACAATGAATAGATTTTTTGGTGGTTTGAACCATGATATTCAGGCAAGATTTCAGTATATTCCTCGTTGCATTACTGGTATGTATGTCCGTGCTTGTACCTTTGAGAGACAGATACAGCAGGATGCATTAGGTGACTACAACAACTACTATTCCAGTTCATGCTCACCACCACCGGTGGGTTCCTCCAACATTACACCTTGGATTATGAGAGCGACATCATCTCAAGGGTATGGTACATTGTCAACGTCCGTACCTACATCAGCTACATCTTTGCCACAAGGTAACAGTAAAGGTATTGATGATATAACTTCACATGAGAATGATGCATGCCTAGTTAACTTGAATGCGTCATGTATTGAGTTACCTGTTGATTTGAGCACACCACCTATTTTAGAGAATCTTGTTACTATCATGAATGCGTCATGTGATCAAACAACTGAAATATCAACAATTTTGAGTGCACCCATTGACTTAACTGTTGATGCAAAAGAACTAATGTTTAATCATTTTGATATGGCCTCCAATCTTGGTGATGATTCTGTGTCCAATGACTTATTGCATGTTTGCTTATTTAAGCATGTTGTAACATATAAATTTGATGCAAGTAAGGTTTATTCACCAAAGTTGGGATGGTTTAATGATGAACATTGCGAATCTTTTGAAATGAATAAGAGCTTCACTTATATGTGCAAACTGAGTTCTAATATTTTCATGCCTTCTACTTCTTGTGATAATTTTTTGGCTTTAGTTTTTATGAACTATGAAAGTTACTCATGTATACATGTGTCATACGTGCAAAAATCAAGGGAAGTTAAACTGGATGACATATACATATACAACATGTACACCTTGTCTCTTTTGTTAGCCACATTTCAGATTAAGCAACGCCGAGGACGGCTTTATTTTCAAAAAGGGGAGGATGATGAGGACATGAATACCTTGGATACGACCAAAAATATTGCATACATGCATATTTGTCAGGTGATTTCTAATGCAAACTATTCAATAATCTATTTATGTTATCCAGAACAAAAATACTTCACACACTTTTGTGTTTTGTCTAATTGCAGGTGTATGGGACATTTGTACAATCCACATATGAAGATAAGGGAAAAGGAGAAGTTTAGGTTGTGTTCAAAAAGTCCTCTCACGTCACTTTTGGGCCAAGAGAAGATAGAGTCCAAGTCTCTCACGTTCTGGATTCAGATTCGGACTGCACAGACATACCTGACTCAAAACGCCAACAACTTTTTCATACGGACTCCGAATTGGGTGATTCTTTTTTTGTTGGAAACTAGATTTCGTGCTCTTTCCAGCCCAATTGGATTCACCTTCAAATTCGTCCGGAGCGTTGAGTTACGGACGAAACAATCTGACGTTGCAGCAGAATCCGAGTCAAACTACAAGCCCAAAGGTGTTGCATCACCTCCACTTGGGCCCATGAGCCTTGTACGACCTAGGGTTAGTTTTAGGCTGCCTTGGGACGTCCTCCCACCTCCTTGGCCGCCACCCCTTGCTCCTATATAAGTAGATCCATCTAGTAGCTTTTTCCTTGGGATTTGTTTAGTTAAAAGTTAGCCATTGCAACTTCGTGTACTTCGTTTGTGTCCAACGACCAGACCAAGACCGCTTCCGGATCCCCACCATTATCAATACTTCATATATATTTGCAATATTCAGATTGCTTTATCATATTCTTGCTCGTTCTTCGATTGCTTGCAGGAATAGACCTTCGTGGTCAGGCTGACCGTGCTTCCAGCATCGTCAGTAACCTCAGGAGATTGGTTTAGCGATTGCTAAGGCGCAACGTCGTGCACGTTTGTAGTCGGATCATCAAAGTCGTCTCCACCAAATCGATAGTTATCATCTCATCGAAAGATCGGGACCCTCGCCTCTATCAATATTAATAGAGCTAATAAAGCAAAATAGGAGAAGAATAAGAGTGAAAATCAGATTGTGGCAAAAGAATTTGAGCAACAAATGAAGCCTAATAATAAACCATCTAGTGTTGCTTCTGAAATTAAATTGAAAAGTGCATGTTTATTTGCCACCAAATCTGATATTGATGAGCTAGATTTCAGCAAATCTGTTTGCTATGCTTTTGTGTGCAAAGAGGCATTATTTTCATTCGAGGACGTGCCTTCCTCTTTGCCTCCTGCTGTCACTAACATTTTGCAGGAGTTCACTGACGTCTTTCCACAAGACGTGCCACCGGGATTACCGCCTATTCGAGGGATTGAGCATCAGATTGACTTAATTCCCGATGCTTCACTACCAAACCGTGCACCATACCGTACCAATCCAGAGGAGACGAAGGAGATTATGCGTCAAGTACAAGAGCTTCTCGACAAAGGTTATATACGCGAAGCCCTTAGTCCTTGTGCTGTTCCTATTATTCTAGTGCCGAAAAAGGATGGTACATCACGTATGTGTGTTGATTGTAGATGCATTAATAATATTACTATTCGTTATCGTCATCCTATTCCTAGGCTCGATGATATGCTTGATGAATTGAGTGGCTCTACAATATTCTCCAAAGTTGATTTGCGTAGTGGATACCATCAAATTCGTATGAAATTGGGAGATGAATGGAAAACAGCATTTAAAACTAAGTTTGGATTATATGAGTGGTTAGTCATGCCTTTTGGGTTAACTAATGCACCTAGTACTTTCATGAGATTAATGAACGAAGTTTTACGTGCTTTCATTGGACGATTTGTGGTAGTTTACTTTGATGACATATTGATTTATAGCAGATCTTTGGAAGAAAATTTGGAACATTTACGTGTTGTTTTTATTGCTCTACGTGATGCACGTTTGTTTGGTAACCTTGGGAAGTGCACCTTTTGCACCGACCGAGTATCTTTTCTTGGCTATGTTGTTACTCCACAGGGAATTGAAGTTGATAAAGCCAAGATTGAAGCTATTGAGAGTTGGCCGCAGCCCAAAACGGTCACACAAGTGAGGAGTTTTCTTGGCCTCGCTGGATTCTATAGGCGTTTTGTGAGAGATTTCAGCACCATTGCTGCACCTCTCAATGAGCTTACAAAGAAAGATGTGCCTTTTCTTTGGGGTACCGCACAGGAAGAAGCCTTCTCGGTATTGAAAGATAAGTTGACACATGCTCCTTTACTCCAACTTCCTGATTTTAATAAGACTTTTGAGCTTGAATGTGATGCTAGTGGAATTGGATTAGGCGGTGTGTTATTACAAGATGGCAAACCTGTTGCATACTTTTCTGAAAAATTGAGTGGGCCTAGTCTGAATTATTCTACTTATGATAAAGAATTATATGCTCTTGTTCGAACTTTAGAAACATGGCAACATTATTTATAGCCCAAAGAATTTGTTATACATTCTGATCATGAATCTTTGAAACATATTAAAAGTCAAGCTAAACTGAATCGTAGACATGCTAAATGGGTTGAATTCATTGAGACTTTTCCTTATGTCATTAAACACAAGAAGGGAAAAGAAAATGTTATTGCTGATGCATTGTCTCGCCGCTATACTATGCTTTCACAACTTGACTTCAAAATATTTGGTTTGGAGACCACCAAAAATCAATATGTGCATGATGCTGATTTTAAAGATGTAATGCAGAATTTCGAAGAAGGAAGAATGTGGAACAAGTTCGTCGCTAACGATGGATTTGTGTTTCGTGCTAACAAGCTATGCATTCCAGCTAGCTCCGTTCGTCTTTTGTTGTTGCAGGAGGCACATGGAGGAGGATTAATGGGACACTTTGGCGTGAAGAAGACGGAGGACGTACTTGCTACACATTTCTTTTGGCCAAAGATGAGACGGGATGTTGAGCGTTTTATTGCTCGCTGCACTACATGTCAAAAAGCTAAGTCACGACTCAATCCTCATGGTTTATATATGCCTTTGCCTGTACCTAGTGTTCCTTGGGAGGATATATCTATGGACTTTGTTTTAGGTTTACCTCGAACAAAGAAGGGGAGGGATAGCATATTTGTTGTCGTGGATAGATTCTCGAAAATGGCACACTTTATACCATGTCATAAAAGCGATGATGCTGTTAGTGTTGCTGATTTGTTCTTTCGTGAAATTATTCGCTTGCATGGTGTGCCAAATACTATTGTTTCAGATCATGATACTAAATTTCTTAGCCACTTTTGGAGATGTTTATGGGCTAAGTTGGGGACTAAACTGCTTTTTAGTACTACTTGTCACCCCCAAACTGATGGACAAACTGAAGTAGTCAATAGAACGTTGTCTACTATGCTTAGGGCTGTTTTGAAGAATAATAAGAAAATGTGGGAGGAATGCTTGCCTCATATTGAATTTGCTTATAATCGTTCATTGCATTCTACTACTAAGATGTGCCCTTTTGAAGTTGTGTATGGTTTCCTACCTCGTGCACCTATTGATTTGTTGGCTCTTCCATCTTCGGAGAAGGTTAATTTTGATGCTAAACAACGTGCTGAATTTATTTTAAAAATGCATGAGTTAACTAAGGAAAACATTGAGCGTATGAATGCTAAATATAAACTTGCTGGAGATAAGGGTAGAAAACATGTTGTGTTTGCACCTGGAGATCTTGTTTGGTTACATTTGCATAAGGATAGATTTCCTGATTTGCGCAAATCAAAGTTAATGCCACGTGCTGATGGTCCCTTTAAAGTGTTAGAGAAAATAAATGATAATGCATATAAACTTGAGCTGCCTGCAGATTTTGGGGTTAGTCCCACTTTTAACATTGCAGATTTGAAGCCTTATTTGGGTGAGGAAGATGAACTTCCGTCGAGGACGACTTCATTTCAAGAAGGGGAGGATGATGAGGACATCAATACAATTGTTACACCCACAGCCCCTGCTGCTATACATACTGGACCAATTACTAGAGCTCGTGCACGCCAACTAAATTACCAGGTACTTTCGTTTCTTGGTAATGATTCTAATGTTCATGAGAATATGATGCTGCCTAAATTGGATACATTTGTTTTGCTTACAAATGAAGGGCCTAGTTTGGAGAAGGATGAACATTGGAGCAAGAACAAGCATGGAGATGATGGCATGCGCAAGGGGAACAAGAACGGAGTTACAAGTGATGATTTCAGGACTTTGAAGCCACCATAATGGGTGCATGAAGCCTTGGACGAAATATACAAGATGCCACTTCATAAATTTCGTCCCGAGGCTATTTTAGGTGTTGCGTCACCTTATTATTGGGCCAGGCCCATGTAATTTCGAAATACATAAGTATAGGCTATTTTTAGAGTCCGTATGTGTGGGGAAACAAGAGATAGGGTTGATTTCTGATCCCTCCACCAAGGGCCACGAAATCCCCCCCCCCCTCTTCCTCCATATATACAGCCCTTAGGGCATCGTTTAGACTTTGGGTTTTTTTAGATTAAAAGTTCGCCATAGCTGCAACTTCACGTACTTCGTTTGTGTTCAACGACCAGACAAAGGCGTCACAGAACCCCACCTTGATCAATAAAGCTTTCATCTTATATTCGCAATATCCAGATTGCAATCTCAGTTTCTTGCTTGTTCTTCGTTTGCTTGCAGGAAACAGACCCTCGTGGTCAGGTTGATCGTGCTCCGGCGTGGTCAATAACCTCTCGGAGTTGGTTTAGCGATTGCTAAGGCGCGACGTCCTCGCACGTTCGTAGTCGGATCGTCAAAGTCGACTGCCACCAAAGCGATTTCCATCATCTCATCGAAAGACGGGACACCTTTGCCTCTATCACCATGCGCATGGCAGAGGGGAAACCCTAAGGGGGAGGGCCTCCACTTGACTTGGGAGGCACTCCTCCTCCCCTTGGCCGCCGCCCCCAACCCTACATGGGATCTAGGGGGGCCGACCCCGTCTCTCCCCACCTATAAATAGTGGAGGGGTGGGAGGGCGGCCACACCCTTGAACTTGGCACAACCCCTCCCCTCCAATACCTCTCCTCCTCCGCGTGAGCTTGGCAAAGCCCTGCCGGAGAACTGCCACTCCATCACCACCACGCCGTCGTGCCGCTGTTGGATTCTCTTCCTCAACCTCTCCCTCCTCCTTGCTGGATCAAGGCATGGGAGACGTCTCCATTCCGTACGTGTGTTGAACGCAGAGGTGCCGTCCGTTCGGCGCTAGGATCATCGGTGATTTGGATCACGACGAGTACGACTCCATCAACCCCGTTCACTTGAACGCTTCCGCTTAGCGATCTACAAGGGTATGTAGATGCACTATCCTTCCCCTCGTTGCTACATTACTCCATAGATTGATCTTGGTGATGCGTAGAAAATTTTAAATTTCTGCTACGATCCCCAACACATTTGACATATCATAATGAGGAATTTGAAATGCATGATGAAATATGGTGACTGATGTAATTCAGCATGCGTGCATTAACATATATGAGGAATAAGCATGCAGAAAAACATCAAAAGTATCAGAGCACCATCGGGTTTAAGTTTACCACTCGATCCAATAAAGTTTCAGAAGAACGAGAGTTGTAACTTAGCAAAAAACGCCCATATAGACAGACCTGCTTGAAGACTAACTCAAAATTCTCTCCCTTTGTCATCGAATGACCAAAAGGATTGAAAATGAGGACTAACGCCCGTGAAGAATGTCAAGTTGATGAAGGAGCGCCAGCTTTGTTGGGGTCGTTTGTCGTTGAAGGGCATGCCGCAGTGTCGTCCAAGTCTTCGTACTCGTCGGTATCGCGTGATGAAGAATATGAGCTGGACACCAAAGAAGGAACCTTGACCTTCTTGAATTTCTTCGGTGGAGGTGCAGACCAGTCAAAATATTCCTTGAGACCCATTTTCTTGAGATCTTCTTCACCATACAAATGTGATAGAATGGCCCAGGTGCGACCGAAGACTTCATGGAGGTAGTAATGGTTTTTCTTCACTACATTGTGTGTAGCAGTCATGTTGTGAAGAAATGGATCAAACTGACGCTTAACCCATTTATGGTTTCGATCCACCTTCTGGTGAAGACTAAGCAGAAGCTCACGGTTAGTCATCACACGAGGAGCAGTGGCTTGAGGAGTAGACTTGGGTGCATTGGCAGCAGAGTCATGTGTGGCAGAGTCATCATTGGTGGAATAAGATGCAGCTTTGCGAAACTGACCATCGAATAGACGAATGCCTTCATCAATGACTGCAGGAGCCTTGCCCTTTTCATCAGTTGAAGTAAAAGCCTGCTTGAGGTCTTCAATCGGGGGCCGATAGGTAAGGTGATTCTGAAAATCAGCCTTGTAGTTGAGTGAAGACCTTGTCCTGAGGAATCTCATAATCCAAGGAGCATAAGGTTTCAGCTCAAACGGAGAAAGTGCAGCATTTGCGAGAGTCCTCATGAAGAAATCGTGATAGTTGATAGGAATGCTATGAATGATGTTGAATAGCAGATAATTCATGATGCCAACTATTTCCTCATCGGATGAGTCGTGGCCTTTGATCGGACTCATTGTCCTCGTTAGAATACGATAGACGGTTCTGGGCACATAGAGTAAATCCTTCACGAGGAATTTGGTCCTTGGGGCTTGACCGGGCTTCAAAGGCTTCATTAACACTTGCATGTAATGGGCTGTGAGTTCTGGTTCATGATACAGGCAGCGAGCTCCTTCACTGGGTGGACTGATGGGCAGGGCGTGAAGCAATTCAGAGGCCGGTGCCTTATAGTGAGTATTTTCGGTCATCCAGTCCAAGACCCAGGTGTTGATATCTTCAGGCTCACCTGTGATGTGCAATGTAGCGTAGAACTGAAGAATAAGCTCTTCATTCCAATCAACAATGTCAGAGAAAAAGTTGAGGAGGCCTGCATCATGAAGAACATTGAGCACAGGAGAGAAGCAAGGTAATGATTCCATGTCCACATGAGGAATATGCTCATGGTAGAAGATTTTGTCTTTGTTGAAAAGCAGTGAAGAATAGAAGTTGGCCTGGCTTGCAGTCTAGAACCGCTTCCTCCTTAGACGAGCAGAGTCATAAGGATTGTAGTTAGTGAAGAACAAGTGCTCGCTGAAGAAATCATCAGCCTTGAATTTCTGCTTCTTTGAGAATGGATCCTTTGGCTTGGGGTGTTGAGTGTCAGTCAATTGCATCACAACCTACGGAATCTCGATCTCAGGTTCCACATGCTAAGGAATTCCAGGTGCTGCTTCAGTGGCAGCGTGGGACTTCAATTCTTCATCTACATGATCTTCAGCACTAGTGGCTGGAATTTCTTCATGGACAGACGGTGTGGCATGTGGTTCATCAGATCCTATTTGTACAGTAGTTACTGGGGACTGAGGAATTTGTTGCAATGGTGTGAAG
This sequence comes from Triticum aestivum, assembly GCF_018294505.1. Classification (NCBI taxonomy): domain Eukaryota; kingdom Viridiplantae; phylum Streptophyta; class Magnoliopsida; order Poales; family Poaceae; genus Triticum; species Triticum aestivum. The sequence goes on along the minus strand of NC_057812.1, from coordinate 367,727,742 downwards.
AGTGGAGAGTTGGGGTGCTGACTTTGCCAAAATTCATCACTTAGCACGGGTGTGGTACATCCAATGTCCACATCTTCATCTCCCATTTCTTCAACGCCGGCCTCTTCAGCAGTAAACTGAGGCATAGGCGAGGAGACAACTGGTGTTGAAGGGATTGTATCCACTTCAATTTCTTCATCCATCTGCTCTGACGAAGCAGCAGAGGGATTCTCTTCATCGAATTCACTTGGAATCACATATTCTTCATCAAAAGGAACAAGGTCCTTTGATGGCATGGTTGAGATAGGAACAACATCAATGGGGTTTGCAAATGAGCTAGTCAATGGCTTTATCTTCTTCTGAGCTAAAGAATCTGATGTAGTTGATGCCTTCCTTTTCTTCACCGCTGCACGCTCTGCAGCCCTGGTCTTCTTCACATCTGATGCAGATGGAAGGATCGGAGTTGGTGAAGGCGCAGGAGCAGACGAATTCAGTTGAATTTCTTCAGGTATAACTGATGCAGTTGCCCTAGCTTCTTCATTTTCTTCAGGCGCACCACTAGTGGATGCCCTGGCAATTTCATCAGCGCTTGGAATGCAGTCATCAGCACTGGAACTCACATTTTCTTCAGCAACCTGATTTTCATCCGCGGGGCTGGCATTTTCTTTAGTCGGCTGAGCCGATGCTTCAGTCTGAGGAATTTCCTGTTGCATTGGGGATGCAACATTGGAAGTGAACTGTTCAGTTATCTTTACAAATCTGACTTTGGCTCCTAGCCAGTCAGCATAGTAGCGATCAAATTCATCACTCAGTTTCTTGATTTCAGATTGAAGAGCAACAAGTTCTTAAGGTGAAAGCTTAGAACATTTTGCTTCAGAAAGCGCTCTTTCTTGTACTGCGCTTTCTTCACCCTCCTTCCTTGTTCAAATTTCCATTTTTCTTCATCAATGAAGTGAGTCAGTACATGACTTTGACCAGGAGTGAGGTTTGGCTCAGGCAGAGGTGTGTTGGGGTCCTTGTGCCACAAGTCAATGAAGTCTAGGATCAACTCCGGATCCAGCATTAATGGCACATTACTGCCTTTGGCTCTAGCGGCCCTGAGTTGCCTGCCCTGATGATTTCAGCAAGTTCTTCATCATCAGCTTCATCATCATCAGAGGGCACTTGGAAAGCAACTTGTTTCTTGTGAGGACTTTGATGAGGACATCAATACCATTGTTACACCCACAGCCCATACTACTACCTATACTGGACCAATTACTAGAGCTCGCGCACGCCAATTAAATTATCAGGTACTTTCGTTTCTTGGTAATGATTCTAATGTTCATGAGAATATGATGCTGCCTAAATTGGATACATTTGTTTTGCTTACAAATGAAGGGCCTGGCATGGATAAGAGTGATGAACATTGGAGCAAGAACAAGCATGGAGTTGATGGCATGCGCAAGGGGAACAAGAATGGAGTTACAAGTGATGATTTCAGGACATTGAAGCCACCATAATGAGTGCATGAAGCCTTGGACAAAATATACAAGATGCCACTTCATAAACTTCGTCCAGAGGCTATTCTAGGTGCCGCGTTACCTTATTATTGGGCCAGGCCCATGCAATTTCGAAATACATAAGTATAGGCTGTTTTTAGAGTCCGTATGTGTGGGGAAACAAGAGATAGGGTTAGTTTCGGACCCCTTCCCCAAGGCCACGAAATTCCCCCCTCTTCCTCCATATATACAGCCCTTAGGGCACCGTTTAGACTTTGGGTTTTGTTTAGACTAAAAGTTCACCATAGCTGCAACTTCGCGTCCTTCGTTTGTCTCCAACGACTAGACCAAGACGTCACAGAACCCCACCTTCATTAATAAAGCTTTCCTCTTTTATTCGCAATATCCAGATTGCAATCTCAGTTTCTTGCTTGTTCTTCGTTTGCTCGCAGGAAATAGACCCTCGTGGTCAGATTGATCGTGCTCCGGCGTGGTCCATAACCCTCGGAAGTTGGTTTAGCGATTGCTAAGGCGCGACGTCTTCGCACGTTCATAGTTGGATCGTCAAAGTCGACTCCCACAGAAAACAATATCTATCTCATCGAAACATCGGGACACCTTTTGCCTCTATCAAGTGGTATCAGATTTCAAGGTTGCCCGGTGAGATTTTACAGTTTTTCGTAGTTTAGATCGAGTCTGTTCTTCATACCTATAGTCCATGAAAAAGCCAAAAAAATTAGAGTTAGTTCATCCCATCCGAACCAATCTGAGCCTTTGCATAATCTTTTTCTGTATTTGCTTTGTTGAATTTGTGGTTGCATCGTCGTGTCAAGTTGCTGGTTTTAGTGTCTAGTCCTTTAGAGTTTCGAGTTTTGTTCACAGGTTGTCACGTCGCCGCTGCCATATATCACCACCGCATCATCATCATCGCTGCTGCCATATACCACATATTCACCGCCAATCCGAGTCCACATACGCCACGACATATCCGCCGCCATCACACCAATCTGAGTCCACCTGCAACATATATCCGCCACCAGTCCGAGTTCCACCAGATTCATCTCCGCCACCAGTCCTATTCCGAGTCCAGTATTTTGTTACTCTATTTTGGATTTCCAGATCACGCCATACTCCCCAACTTCCGGGCCATCCATAGAAGAAAAATAGTTCCAATTTCAAAAAAAAACTAAGTCTGGAAAATTCTGGCTAGGCAGTTTTTAGGACATTTGTAGACTTTTTCGAAAAAAAAAATTGTTGCGGAGCAAAAAAAAGAGGAAAAAAAGTAAAAAAAAAGAGAGGAAAAAAAGTGAAAAAAAAAATCAGAGTGTGCTCCTCCCTTGTTTACGTGCAGCGCCGTGATTTTGTTAGTGTTCTAGGCTCACGTCTCTAGTACGGTCTAGCCTAGGACCAGCACAGTACCGTCGTTGAGCGTTTATTTAACTTTGCATCTCTGAATTGATTATTGCTGACCCTTTTTGCTACCATATTATAAGCCTTCCCAGCTCCACATACATCTACATCGTGCGTTTGACTCTCCCTGGTAATCGCTCTATCCAAGCTTTGAGAGTTTTGACTACATCGGTTGCCGATCACCGCCTGCTGCTGGGTAAGAACTGGTAAGAATTTGAGATTTGCTTGACGGATTTGTGACACCCGCCACCACCACCACTTGTTAGTAGTCTGCAGGATCATATTCTTGTGTGTTTCTATTGCGGCTAACCATGCCAGGATCACAAGCCGACGAGACTGACTGTGAGAACTTGACGAACAAGGAGCTTCATGATAGGTTTCAGCAAATGATGAGCGGACAGGTGCAAGATGTGCTAAACAGATTTGACGAGGCCATGGAGAAGATAGATGGCATGGAGAAGACGTTTGAAACAAAGCTCGATAACAAGTTTGCTGAATTGCTTTCGCGTTTTCCACCACCACCACCACCGGCTGCACCTGCCGCACCTCTGCAACAACAACAATGACTACCTCCACGTCGGGAAACAACCCTCCGTCGAGCGAGCCGTGTTCCTCTTTAGCCTGGCCAAACTGCTGGCGCTGCTGTTGATACTTCTGTGGCTCCTGCTGCTGATGTGGAGGAGGATGATTATGTGGGAGATTATGAGGATGAGGTTGATCAAAATCAGAACTTTGTGCAACCACCAGCACCACAACCACCAGGTCGTCTGATAGAGGCAAAGGTGTCCCGTCTTTCGATGAGATGATGGATATCGCTTTGGTGGCAGTCGACTTTGACGATCCGACTACGAACGTGCGAGGACGTCGCGCCTTAGCAATCGCTAAACCAACTCCGAGAGGTTATTGACCACGTCGGAGCACGATCAACCTGATCACGAGGGTCTGTTTCCTGCGAGCAAACGAAGAACAAGCAAGAAACTGAGATTGCAATCTGGATATTGCGAATATAAGATGAAAGCTTTATTGATCAAGGTGGGGTTCTGTGACGCCTTTGTCTGGTCGTTGAACACAAACGAAGTACGCGAAGTTGCAGCTATGGCGAACTTTTAATCTAAACAAAACCCAAAGTCTAAACGATGCCCTAAGGGCTGTATATATGGAGGAAGAGGGGGGGGGGATTTCGTGGCCCTTGGTGGAGGGGTCCGAAATCAACCCTATCTCTTGTTTCCCCACACATACGGACTCTAAAAATAGCCTATACTTATGTATTTCGAAATTACATGGGCCTGGCCCAATAATAAGGTGACGCAGCACCTAAAATAGCCTCGGGACGAAATTTATGAAGTGGCATCTTGTATATTTCGTCCAAGGCTTCATGCACCCATTATGGTGGCTTCAAAGTCCTGAAATCATCACTTGTAACTCCGTTCTTGTTCCCCTTGCGCATGCCATCATCTCCATGCTTGTTCTTGCTCCAATGTTCATCCTTCTCCAAGCTAGGCCCTTCATTTGTAAGCAAAACAAATGTATCCAATTTAGGCAGCATCATATTCTCATGAACATTAGAATCATTACCAAGAAACGAAAGTACCTGGTAATTTAGTTGGCGTGCACGAGCTCTAGTAATTGGTCCAGTATGTATAGCAGCAGGGGCTGTGGGTGTAACAATTGTATTGATGTCCTCATCATCCTCCCCTTCTTGAAACGAAGTCGTCCTCGACGGAAGTTCATCTTCCTCACCCAAATAAGGCTTCAAATCTGCAATGTTAAAAGTGGGACTAACCCCAAAATCTGCAGGCAGCTCAAGTTTATATGCATTATCATTTATTTTCTCTAACACCTTAAAGGGACCATCAGCACGTGGCATTAACTTTGATTTGCGCAAATCAGGAAATCTATCCTTACGCAAATGTAAACAAACAAGATCTCCAGGTGCAAACACAACATGTTTTCTACCCTTATCTCCAGCAAGTTTATATTTAGCATTCATACACTCAATGTTTTCCTTAGTTAACTCATGCATTTTTAAAATCAATTTAGCACGTTGTTTAGCATCAAAATTAACCTTCTCCGAAGATGGAAGAGGCAACAAATCAATAGGTGCACGAGGTAGGAAACCATACACAACTTCAAAAGGGCACATCTTAGTAGTAGAATGCAATGAACGATTATAAGCAAATTCACTATGAGGCAAGCATTCCTCCCACATTTTCTTATTATTCTTCAAAACAGCCCTAAGCATAGTAGACAACGTTCTATTGACTACTTCAGTTTGTCCATCAGTTTGGGGGTGACAAGTAGTACTAAAAAGCAGTTTAGTCCCCAACTTAGCCCATAAACATCTCCAAAAGTGGCTAAGAAATTTAGTATCACTATCTGAAACAATAGTTTTTGGCACACCATGCAAGCGAATAATTTCACGAAAGAACAAATCAGCAACATTAACAGCATCATCGCTTTTATGACTTGGTATAAAGTGTGCCATTTTCGAGAATCTATCCACGACAACAAATATGCTATCCCTCCCCTTCTTTGTTCGAGGTAAACCTAAAACAAAGTCCATAGTTATATCCTCCCAAGGAACACTAGGTACAGGCAAAGGCATATATAAACCATGAGGATTGAGTCGTGACTTAGCTTTTTGACATGTAGTGCAGCGAGCAATAAAACGCTCAACATCCCGTCTCATCTTTGGCCAAAAGAAATGTGTAGCAAGTACGTCCTACGTCTTCTTCACGCCAAGTTGTCCCATTAGTCCTCCTCCATGCGCCTCCTGCAACAACAAAAGACGAACGGAGCTAGCTGGAATGCATAGCTTGTTAGCACGAAACACAAATCCATCGTTAACAACAAACTTGTTCCACATTCTTCCTTCTTTACAATTCTGCATTACATCTTTAAAATCAGCATCATGCACATATTGATCTTTGATGGTCTCCAAACCAAATATTTTGAAGTCAAGTTGTGAAAGCATAGTATAGCGACGAGACAATGCATCAGCAATAACATTTTCTTTTCCCTTCTTGTGTTTAATGATATAAGGGAAAGTCTCAATGAATTCAACCCATTTAGCATGTCCACGATTCAGTTTAGCTTGACTTTTAATATGTTTCAAAGATTCATGATCAGAATGTATAACAAATTCTTTGGGCCATAAATAATGTTGCCATGTTTCTAAAGTCCGAACAAGAGCATATAATTCTTTATCATAAGTAGAATAATTCAGACTAGGCCCACTCAATTTTTCAGAAAAGTATGCAACAGGTTTGCCATCTTGTAACAACACACCTCCTAATCCAATTCCACTAGCATCACATTCAAGCTCAAAAGTCTTATTAAAATCAGGAAGTTGGAGTAAAGGAGCATGTGTCAACTTATCTTTCAATACCGTGAAGGCTTCTTCCTGTGCGGTACCCCAAAGAAAAGGCACATCTTTCTTTGTAAGCTCATTGAGAGGTGCAGCAATGGTGCTGAAATCTCTCACAAAACGCCTATAGAATCCAGCGAGGCCAAGAAAACTCCTCACTTGTGTGACCGTTTTGGGCTGCGACCAACTCTCAATAGCTTCAATCTTGGCTTTATCAACTTCAATTCCCTGTGGAGTAACAACATAGCCAAGAAAAGATACTCGGTCGGTGCAAAAGGTGCACTTCCCAAGGTTACCAAACAAACGTGCTATGTAAATGTTCCAAATGTTCTTCCAAAGATCTGCTATAAATCAATATGTCATCAAAGTAAACTACCACAAATCGTCCAATGAAAGCACGTAAATTCGTTCATTAATCTCATGAAAGTACTAGGTGCATTAGTTAACCCAAAAGGCATGACTAACCACTCATATAATCCAAACATAGTTTTAAATGATGTTTTCCATTCATCTCCTAATTTCATACGAATTTGATGGTATCCACTACGCAAATCAACTTTGGAGAATATTGTAGAGCCACTCAATTCATCAAGCATATCATCGAGCCTAGGAATAGGATGACGATAACGAATAGTAATATTATTAATGCCTCTACAATCAACACACATACATGATGTACCATCCTTTTTCGGCACTAGAATAATAGGAACAGCACAAGGACTAAGGGATTCGCGTATATAACCTTTGTCGAGAAGCTCTTGTACTTGACGCATAATCTCCTTCGTCTCCTCTGGATTGGTACGGTATGGTGCACGGTTTGGCAGTGAAGCACCGGGAATTAAGTCAATCTGATGGTCAATCCCTCGAATAGGCGGTAATCCCGGTGGCACGTCTTGTGGAAAGACGTCAGCGAACTCCTGCAAAATGTTAGTGACAGCAGGAGGCAAAGAGGAAGGCACGTCCTCGAATGAAAATAATGCCTCTTTGCACACAAAAGCATAGCAAACAGATTTGCTGAAATCTAGCTCATCAATATCAGATTTGGTGGCAAATAAACATGCACTTTTCAATTTAATTTCAGAAGCAACACTAGATGGTTTATTATTAGGCTTCATTTGTTGCTCAAATTCTTTTGCCACAATCTGATTTTCACTCTTATTCTTCTCCTGTTTTGCTTTATTAGCTCTATTAATATTATCTTTCAAAATGGAATCAGGAGTCATAGGAAGCAAAGTAATATTTTTATCCTTATGAACAAGAGTATAGTGATTGTTTCTACCATGGTGTATAGAGTTTTTATCAAATTGCCATGGTCTACCAAGTAATAAGGAACATGCTTGCATAGGTACCACATCACAATCAACATAATCAGCATATGTAGAGATACTAAAATGCACACGAACAGTACGTGTTACCTTAACCTTGCCACTGTTGTTGAACCATTGGATGTAGTAAGGATGTGGATGTGGTCTTGTGGTGAGAGAAAGCTTCTCCACCATCTCCATGCTAGCCAAGTTGTTGCAGCTCCCTCCATCTATTATGACGCGCACAGAACGTTCCTTCACAACTCCCTTGGTATGGAACAAATTGTGCCTTTGATTTTGCTCAGCTTGTGTGACCTGCACACTCAAAACACGTTGAGCAACTAAACACTCATACCTGTCAGCGTCTTCAGGAGCCATGTATTGCGTCTCATGATCAGAATCATCTCCACCATGTTCTTCACGTGTAATAAGAGCCAAAGTCTCCTCATCATAGTCACTAGCGGACTCATATCCACCACCCTCGGTAGCAATCATCACACGCGGAGATTTGCATTCTCTCGCATAATGACCTCCTCCCTTACAACGACGACAAATAATATCACTTGTGTGCCCTGTTGATGCCCTGGAAGAAGAAGAACTCTGTGCAGGCCCGGCAGGTGCGCTCTTGGCAGATAATGGTGGTTGATCCTGTTTTCTTGTATCACGGCTGTAGGAGGCACCTGATTGAGGTGCTGGTGCAGTTGAAGTAGAAGATGCACGCGGTGTCCATGATGAAGGTTGGCCTGCAGAAAAGTTAGTTCGCGCCAATGCTTGTCGATCCTGCACTTCATGTTCAGCTTTACGAGCAAGATGGAATAAACGAGTGATATTAGTATACTCCTTATAGTCTAGAATGGTCTGAATCTCTCTATTTAATCCACCCAGAAAACGTGCAAGCATAGCTTCATTCTCCTCAACAATACCACATCGAATCATGCCAGTTTGTAATTCCTGATAATATTCTTCTACAGAATTTTTTCCTTGTCTTAAACGCTGCAATTTTTGAAGCAATTCACGTTGATAATATGGTGGAACCCAACGCGTACGCATAGCAGTTTTCAAAGCAGCCCAAGTAGTTGGAATAGGATATAATCTACAATGTTCGGACCACCAGACACATGCAAAACTAGTGAAAGCACAAACAGCAGCAGCAACCCGTCTCTCCTCGGGATATTGTAAACATGTAAAATGCTGTTCAGTTTCTAACTCCCAAGTAAGATATATATCAGGAACATATCTACCCTCAAATGGTGGAACATTCAATTTCAGTTTAGGAATATGGACATCACCTCGTGCCTGAGGTGGTGGTGCAGGCCTACCATTACGAATATATACCTGAGGTCGACCTGCTGGTGGTGGTGCAGGTGGTTGCACGTAGTTCTGATTTTGAGCAACCTCATCCTCGTAATCTCCCACATAATCATCCTCCTCCGCATCAGCAGCAGGAGCCATAGAAGTATCAACAGCAGCACCAACAGTTTGCCAAACGCAAGAGGAACACGGCTCGCTCGGCGGAGGTCTGTTTCGCGATGTGGAGGTAGTCGTCGTTGTTGTTGTTGGAGAGGTGCGTTAGGTGCAGCGGGTGGTGGTGGTGGAAGACGCGCGAGCAATTCATTAAACTTGTTATCGAGCTTTGTTTCGAACGTCTTCTCCATGCCATCTATCTTCTCCATGGCCTCTTCAAATCTGTTTAGCACGTCTTGCACCTGTCCACTCATCATTTGCTGAAATTTATCATGCAAATCCTTATTCATCATGTTCTCCCAGTCAGTCTCGTCGGCTTGTGATCCTGGCATGGTTAGCAGCAATAGAAACACACAAGAATATGATCCTACAGACTACTAACAAGAGGTGGTGGTGGGTGTCACAAATCCGTCAAGCAAATCTCAAATTCTTACCAGTTCTTACCCAGCAGCAGGCGGTGATCGGCAACCGTTGTAGTCAAAAACTCTCAAAGCTTGGATAGAGCGATTACCAGGGAGAGTCAACCGCACGACGTAGATGTATGTGGAGCTGGGAAGGCTTATAATATGGTAGCAAAAAGGGTCAGCAATAATCAATTCAGAGATGCAAAGTTGAATAAACGCTCAACGACGGTACTGTGCTGGTCCTAGGCTAGACTGTGCTAGAGACGCGAGCCTAGAACACCAACAAAATCACGGCGCGGCAAGTAAACAAGGGAAAAGCACACTCTGGAATTTTTTTTCGCTCTTTTTTTTTTGCTCTTTTTTTTTGCGCTGCTTTTTTTTGCGAAAAATCACTATAATGGCGAGTGTCTCAAAACTCTTCCTAGCTCAAACTGACAGGATGGGCACGAAATTTTTTGGACCAAATTTTTTTTTTCGACTGCCCGGACCCAAAAACTGGAAACGGGTCAAAAAAAACTTCCTATAATGGCACCTGTCTCAAAACACTCAGAAACACCTAAAAATAGGATAGCCGGAAATTTTTTCGAAAAATGTGTTTTCTAAAAATTTTGGGCCTAAATGGAGCGTGGTTTCCGGACTCTTTTTTTTCCGAAACCAAACCTAATATGACAAGAACTCGGATTGGTGGTGGATATATGGTGGTAGATGGCAGCGGTGGTGGTATATGACAGCTGGGGTGGTATATGGATACGGATTCGAAGCGGTGGCGGATAAGCGGTGGTGGTAGATGGCAGGGGTGATGATGATGGTGCGGCAGCGGCGTGACAACTTATGACCAGAACTCGAAACTCTAAAAGACTAGACTCTAAGACCAGCAACTAGACACGACGATGCAACCGCAAATTCAACAAAGCAAAACCCTAAAAAAATTATGCAAAGGCTCAGATTGGTTCGCATATGATGAACTAACCCTAATTTTTTTGTGGCTTTTTCGTGGACTATAGGTATGAAGAACAGACTCGATCTAAACTACGAAAAACTGTAAAATCTCACTTAGCAACCTGGAAATCTGATACCACTTGATAGAGGCAAAGGTGTCCCGTCTTTCGATGAGATGATGGATATCGCTTTGGTGGCAGTCGACTTTGACGATCCGACTACGAACGTGCGGGGACGTCGCGCCTTAGCAATCGCTAAACCAACGCCGAGAGGTTATTGACCACGCCGGAGCACGATCAACCTGACCACGAGGGTCTGTTTCCTGCGAGCAAACGAAGAACAAGCAAGAAACTGAGATTGCAATCTGGATATTGCGAATATAAGATGAAAGCTTTATTGATCAAGGTGGGGTTCTGTGACGCCTTTTAATGAGGACATGACTACCTTGGATATGACCAAAAATATTGCATATATGCATATTTGTCAGGTGATTTCTAGTGCAAACTATTCAATAATCTATTTATGTTATCCAGAACAAAAATACTTCACACACTTTTGTGTTTTGTCTAATTGCAGGTGTATGGGACATTTGTACAATCCACATATGAAGATAAGGAAGAAAGAGATGTTTATTTGCTGTCCAAAAAGTTCTCTCACGTCACTTTTGGCCCAAGAGAAGATAGAGTCCAAGTCTCTCACGTTCTGGATTCAGATTCGGACTGCACAGACACACCTGACTCAAAACGCACACAAGTTTTTCATACGGACTCCGAATTGGGTGATTCCTTTTTTGTTGGAAACTAGATTTCGTGCACTTTCCAACCCAATTGGAATAACCTTCAAATTCGTCCGGAGCGTTGAGTTGTGGACGAAACAATCTGATGCTGCAGCAGAATCCGAGTCAAACTACAAGTCCAAAGGTGTTACATCACCTCCACTTGGGCCCATGAGCCTTGTACGACCTAGATTTAGTTTTAGGCTGCCTTGGGACGTCCTCCCACCTCCTTGGCCGCCACCCCTTGCTCCTATATAAGTAGATCCATCTAGTAGCTTTTCCTTGGGATTTGTTTAGTTAAAAGTTAGCCATTGCAACTTCGTGTACTTTGTTTGTGTCCAACGACCAGACCAAGACCGCTTACGGATCCCCACCTTTATCAATACGTCATACATATTTGCAATATTCAGATTGCTTTTATCATATTCTTGCTCGTTCTTCGATTGCTTGCAGGAATAGACCCTCGTGGTCAGGTTGATCGTGCACCGTCGTGGTCAATAACCTCTGGAGATTGGTTTAGCGATTGCTAAGGCGCAACGTCGTGCACGTTTGTAGTCGGATCGTCAAAGTCGTCTCCACCAAATCGATAGTTACCATCTCATCGAAAGATCGGGACACCCCCACCTCTATCAAGTGGTATCAGTTTTCAGGTTGCTCGGTGAGAATTTCCAGTTTTTCCTAGATTAGATTTATTTTCTTACCTATTGTCCAAGAAAAAGCCACAAAACAAAAGTTAGATCTATTCATCCTTTGTCCTAGCCAGACCGAGCCTTTGCAATTTTCTTTTCATTGTTGCATTATTGAATTATCGGTTGCATCGCCGTGTCGAGTTGCTGGTCTTAGCGTCTAGTTCCTTTAGAGTTTCGAGTTCTGTTCACATTAGTCACGCCGCCGCTGCATCATTATCCCTTCCACTGTCCACCATCCCATCTATTAATTTCCACCACGTGCTACGCACTGTTCATTGTCATAATCATAGTTGAGGTCATTCACATCTTCGTCTGATCCAATCTGCATCTTATCTAGTTTGTCTTGGAAAAAAAAGATAGAGAAAAAAAAGAGAAAAAAGGAAAAAAAAGAAAAAGAGAGAGAAGAAAAAGAAAAAAAAGCGTGAGAAAAAAAAGAGAGAAGAAAAAAATTGGATCTATCTAGAATCAATCTCGTACCTGAATTCGGATTGGAATCTGTTTTGCGCACTGTTCAGTAAAACAGGTGTATCTTCCTCATACGAAGTCCGTTTTGGCTCCATAAGTACTCAAATTGAAGTTAGCGACGAGCCGCATCTAAATAGTTGCAGAAGCTAGTTCAATATTTGACACCTCAAAATCGGCTTCTAAATAGGTCTTTTTGCCCTCTGAAGTTCATGAACACAGCTTGTTCCAATTTTTCAGGCCAGTTTTAGAATTCTTTGACTCCTCATATCAACTCGGAATTGAGTGATTCTTTTTGCATTGGAAAGCTTGAGTTAATAGCATTCTTTGAAAGAATTTATCAGAAAATTGTCTCAAACTTTTCAAGAGGAAAGTTGGAGAGAGAGTTGTTGTATATCCTGCTTGGCAGTTGTTTTTCATCATTATCTTCACTGCCGTTGTGATCTTCACTTATATCTTGCTGTCAAGAGCTACTTAGTATCCTTCATTGATGCTAGTTGTGCTACGACGTGACCTCATTAGTGTTCTAGGCTCGCGTCTCTAGTTCAATCTAGCCTAGGACCAGCACAGTACCGTCGTTGAGCGTTTATTCAACATTGCATCTTTGAATTGATTATTGCTAATCTTTTGCTACCATATATAGCCAACCCAGCTCCACATATTTCTACACCGTGTATACGTACGCTCCTGTGGCAATCGCTTTACTCAATATTCGGAGTTACATGACACCGCTGGTTGCCGATCACCGCCTGCTGCATGGTAAGAACTTGTAAGGCATTGATATTTGCTTTACTGTGAGCGTTTTACCACCACATCCTAGTAGTTATAGGAACATTATTTTTGGGTTTTGTTTCTTGTTCTACTAATCATGACAGGATCCAGAGTCAATTCATGGGCTTTGTCGATCGCGGGGGACGTGCCACCACCTTTGCAAATACCACAACCGTCACGAGAGGTGCACAAACATCCAAGTGCACATGATCAGGTTAATGTATCTATACCACCATTTAATGGCCGTTTTAAACCTGCTTTATATATTGAATGGGAGTTCGACATAAAAAATATATTTGCTTCCCATAATTTCGATGAACATAAAAAGGTTAAGGTTGCGGTTGGTTCTTTCACTGGTTATGCTTTGGTTTGGTGGAGTGAATATTGTTGGTTACACCCTGATTATATACCTACTACTTGGGATGATTTGAAACTTGCCATGCGACATACTTTCGTCCCTGCTTATTATACTCGTGACATGATTAAGAAGTTGCAACACTTAAAACAAGGTAGTGAAACTGTAACAAAATATTATGATGATTTACAAACTACCTTGTTGCATTCCTCTTTAGAAGAAAGTGAAGATGATTTTATGGATAGATTTTGGGGAGGATTAAACCGTGATATTCAAGAGATACTAATTCATGAAGAGTGTTATCCTATGGACCATTTGTTTCATCTTGCTTGCAAAGCTGAACAGGAAATAAAACGACGTGTTGGCCACGAGGAGAACAAGCGCTCGGTGCACATTCCAAGAGTTGATATTATTGTTCCTTCAACTACTAGGCATACTATGACAACCACATCCGTTGTTGTCAGGACTACATCACCTCCACCATGTGACACATCGCCCCTGAGAGTGGCTACATCATCTGAGTTGATCATAAGAGGTAATGACAAAGGTACTGATCTTCCATCTCTACATGAGAATGATGAATGCCTTGTCAATTTGAATGCACCATCTGATGAGCTACCCACTACTTTGATCACATCACCTATTTTAGAGGACTATGTTGATAATTTGACTTTGCCATGTGATCAAACAACTGAAATACCAACAATTTTGAGTGCACCCATTGAATTAACTATTGATGCAAAAGAACCAATGTTTAATCATTTTGATATGACCTCTAATCTTGGTGATGATTCTGTGTTGAATGACTTATTGCATGTTTGCTTATTTAAGCATGTTGTAGCATGTAAATTTGATGCAAGTAAGGTTTATTCACCAATGTTGGGATGGTTTAATGATGAACATTGTCAATCTTTTGAAATGAATAAGAGCTTCACTTATATGTGCAAACTGAGTTGCAATATTTTCATGCCTTCTACTTCTTGTGCTAATTTTTTGGCTTTAGATTTTATGAACTATGCAAGTTACTCATCTATTCATGTGTCATATATGCAAAAATCAAGGGAAGTAAAAATGGATGACATATACATATACAACATGTACACCTTGTCTCTTTTGTTAGCCACATTTCAGATTAAGCAACGCCGAGGACGGCTTTATTTTCAAGAAGGGGAGGATGATGAGGACATGACTACCTTGGATATGACCAAAAATATTGCATATATGCATATTTGTCAGGTGATTTCTAGTGCAAACTATTCAATAATCTATTTATGTTATCCAGAACAAAAATACTTCACACACTTTTGTGTTTTGTCTAATTGCAGGTGTATGGGACATTTGTACAATCCACATATGAAGATAAGGAAGAAAGAGATGTTTATTTGCTGTCCAAAAAGTTCTCTCACGTCACTTTTGGCCCAAGAGAAGATAGAGTCCAAGTCTCTCACGTTCTGGATTCAGATTCGGACTGCACAGACACACCTGACTCAAAACGCACACAAGTTTTTCATACGGACTCCGAATTGGGTGATTCTTTTTTTGTTGGAAACTAGATTTCGTGCACTTTCCAACCCAATTGGAATCACCTTCAAATTCGTCCGGAGCGTTGAGTTGTGGACGAAACAATCTGATGCTGCAGCAGAATCCGAGTCAAACTACAAGTCCAAAGGTGTTACATCACCTCCACTTGGGCCCATGAGCCTTGTACGACCTAGATTTAGTTTTAGGCTGCCTTGGGACGTCCTCCCACCTCCTTGGCCGCCACCCCTTGCTCCTATATAAGTAGATCCATCTAGTAGCTTTTCCTTGGGATTTGTTTAGTTAAAAGTTAGCCATTGCAACTTCGTGTACTTTGTTTGTGTCCAACGACCAGACCAAGACCGCTTACGGATCCCCACCTTTATCAATACGTCATACATATTTGCAATATTCAGATTGCTTTTATCATATTCTTGCTCGTTCTTCGATTGCTTCCAGGAATAGACCCTCGTGGTCAGGTTGATCGTGCACCGTCGTGGTCAATAACCTCTGGAGATTGGTTTAGCGATTGCTAAGGCGCAACGTCGTGCACGTTTGTAGTCGGATCGTCAAAGTCGTCTCCACCAAATCGATAGTTACCATCTCATCGAAAGATCGGGACACCCCCACCTCTATCACCTTTGTCTGGTCGTTGAACACAAACGAAGTACGCGAAGTTGCAGCTATGGCGAACTTTTAATCTAAACAAAACCCAAAGTCTAAACGATGCCCTAAGGGCTGTATATATGGAGGAAGAGGGGGGGGATTTCGTGGCCCTTGGTGGAGGGGTCCGAAATCAACCCTATCTCTTGTTTCCCCACACATACGGACTCTAAAAATAGCCTATACTTATGTATTTCGAAATTACATGGGCCTGGCCCAATAATAAGGTGACGCAGCACCTAAAATAGCCTCGGGACGAAATTTATGAAGTGGCATCTTGTATATTTCGTCCAAGGCTTCATGCACCCATTATGGTGGCTTCAAAGTCCTGAAATCATCACTTGTAACTCCATTCTTGTTCCCGTTGTGCATGCCATCATCTCCATGCTTGTTCTGGCTCCAATGTTCATCCTTCTCCAAGCTAGGCCCTTCATTTGTAAGCAAAACAAATGTATCCAATTTAGGCAGCATCATATTCTCATGAACATTAGAATCATTACCAAGAAACGAAAGTACCTGGTAATTTAGTTGGCGTGCACGAGCTCTAGTAATTGGTCCAGTATGTATAGCAGCAGGGGCTGTGGGTGTAACAATTGTATTGATGTCCTCATCAAGGCTTCTTAGGCATGGCCTTCTTCGGCTTTACAGAGGCCTCAACAGCAGCAGCGGCAGCAGAGTCTTCGTTGAATTTCCTCACTGCATCTTTTGCTTGTTTGGCCAACTTGGCCTGGTGCTTGGCCCATTCATCGGGATAATCCTCACCATGCTTGAGGCTGGTGGGATCAGCTATTTGACCATGTGCCAGCGGAGGTCTTGGGCATGGAGGATTTAGTGCAAATTTCTTCATATATTTGGGAGTGACATATTTGTACTCCCTCCACTCTCTTGCCCATCTCCTCTCAATCTTTTGAATGTGCACCTTGCGCTGATTTTTATCTTCCTCAGGGGGGTGTGCAGTACCCAGCATAGATGTCCTCAGGTATTTCAAAGGCAGTGTTGACCTCAGGCCTCTTTCCTCCTTTTTGTGGCTTCTTACCATCAGCCATTTTCTTCAGTTGAGGAATTTGAACAATTGAAATCTCTGAAGAGGTATGCAACTTTTCTTCGAGGAATGCTGCAAATGAGTTAAGTTGATGAGAACCTAGTGATTCAGCAGCTGACATGAGTACCTGTGAACAGAGTATAGTTGCGAGGAATTTGGAGAGGTCATATGCGTCTCAGAAGGTTTTTATAAAGAACATGTTTGAGGAATTTGACCACATGAGTCTTGAAGAATTTCACTAAGGCGATGAGGTCGAGGCAGTGAAGCTTTCCTCACCGGCGACGATGATGTAGCGAAGGCGCTAGGGTTTGAGAAGCTCGAGCTGGAGAGAGGTTGAGTGGAGTAAAGGAAGTGAGGAAGGGAAAGGGGGTATTTATAGCCACGGTGAAAAATTGTTCGCCCGAAGAATTTGGACGAATGTGCCCCTGACCCTTCTCATTCGCTTGACATGTGTCACCCACGTACTGAGAAGTGGAGATCGTGTGCGATCGTGGGTGAATAGATAAGTATATCCTGGGATGCGGAAAGGTTTGAGTGGAAAAACCAAAAATTTAGATAAGATAGGTTTTAAAGTTCCGTTCGCAATTTCTTCAGCTGACAAGGACACAGTGAAGATTTTGAACGAGTTTCAAATAGAACGCACATGAAGAATTTGTGAACAGATTGGGTTGAGTATAGCATAGAGGGGGAAGGGTCCGATCACATTCACTTAGCAGAAAAATCAACTTGAAGAAATAGCCATAAGTGAGTGTTGTAGAGGACATAAACTCATATATATATATAGCCAATGAAGAAAAATGACGGAAACAGTGAAGACTAAGCAAAGTTGAAGAATTTGAACAACTGAGGAATTTCAACACAAAAAAACTCAAATTGAGGATTTTCAACTTTTGGTGGTGGCGTGACCCACCGTATAAGAATGATGATTTCAGACACCGCGTACAATTGTTGTAGGGTTCTGAGAATCAAATTCTTCGTTAATTTCTTCACACTTAGAGTGTTATTCTTCATTGATTGAAGAAAAATGTTTCTTCATGTGTTGCACATCTAAGTCATCAATTTTGCATAAGTGTTAGGATCAGTGTCCTTTTCAAAGAACATTCGAAGATTCTAAGATATTTAGCTCACACCGCAACTTGCTAAATCTCTTCTCATCCAAGGGCTTAGTGAAGATATCGGCTAGCTATTCTTCAGTCTTCACATGCTCAATAGAAATGTCGCCCTTCAACCCATGATCATGAAGAAAATGATGACGAATCTGAATGTGCTTTGCCTTCGAGTGTTGAACTAGGTTGTGAGCAATCTTGATAGCACTCTCATTGTCACAGAAGAGAGAACATTCTTCATGTTGACGTTGTAGTCCTTGAGAGTTTGCTTCATCCATAGCAATTGAGCACAGCAAGAACCAGTGGCAATGTACTCAGCTTCAGCAGTAGATAGTGATACGCAGTTCTGTTTCTTCGAGGACCAACAGACCAAAGATCGTCCGAGGAAATGACATCTACCAGATGTTGACTTGTGGTCCACACGATCACCAGCATAGTCAGAGTCAGAATATCCAATGAGATCAAAAGCCGAGCCCTTGGGGTACCATAATCCAAGTGTTGGTGTGTGAGCTAGATATCGAAGAATATGCTTCACAGCCTTATGGTGTGATTCCTTCGGTGTAGCTTGAAATCGGGCACACATGCAAACACTACGCATAATATCTGGCCTAGATGCACATAAGTACAATAAAGAACCAATCATGGAGCCGTATACCTTATGATCGAAGTCGATACCATTTTCATCAGTGCACAGATGACCATTTGTGGGCATAGGAATTTTGACGCCTTTGCAATCTTGCATGCCGAATTTCCTCGGTACATCCTTGAGGTATTTCTCCTGAGATATGAATATGCCATTGCGTTGTTGACGAATTTGAAGACCTAAGGAATTCCTTCAAAGTATGCCATCATAGACATTTGATATTTTTCACTCATCATATAGGCAAATTCATCACTATAACGTTGGTCAGTACAACCAAAGATAATATCATCAACATATATTTGGCACACAAACAATTCACCATCATAAGATTTAGTGAAAAAAGTAGGGTCGAGTGAACCGGGTTTGAAGCCTTTCTTCATAAGGAATTCCTTCAAAGTATCATACCACGCCCGTGGGGCCTGCTTGAGGCCATAGAGGGCCTTATTGAGTCTGAAGACTTTGTCAGGATGCTTTGGATCTTCAAAACCTGGGGGTTGAGCAACATATACTCCTTCCTCAAGCTTACCATTGAGGAATGCACTTTTCACATCCATTTGATATAGAGTGATATCATGATGGTTAGCATAAGCAAGTAATATGCGAATAGCCTCAAGTCTAGCAACAGGTGCAAAAGTTTCATCGAAATCAATTCCTTCAACCTGTGTGTAGCCTTGAGCTACAAGCCGTGCCTTATTCCTTACCACAATGCCATTTTCGTCTTGCTTGTTGCGATAGCTCCATTTTGTGCCAATGATATTGTGCTTGCGAGGATCTGGACGTTTGACCAGTTCCCAGACGTTGTTGAGCTCGAACTGATGTAATTCTTCTTGCATGGCCTGAATCCACTCAGGCTCCAGAAATGCTTCATCTACCTTAGTGGGCTCTGTGATAGAGACAAAAGCATAGTGCCTACAAAAGTTAGATAAATGTGAAGCTTTTGAGCATGTGACAGGACCTGGCGCTTTGATGTCATTGATGATCTTTTCAACTTGCACTTTTTTTGCAACGCGAGGATGAGCTGGTTGTCGTTGAGGAATTTGATCAGCATTTTCTTCGGCACCATTTTCTTTAGTATTTTCTTCAGGTGCATTAGCTCGACGTTCTTCATGTTCCGGAATGAATTCTTCAGCAGATTCTTCAGTAGGAATGACATCCTCAATAGCCTTGAACTTGATAGTTTCTGCAGGTGCTGGTTCATATTGGGTTTCTTATCGGTGAGGAGTTCATAGGCAGTCTTCTCGAAGAATTTGTGAAGATATACTCTGTTGATGATGTGGCACACAGTATCAATTGCCTCAATCCAAAAATGACGAGGCGTTTTGTATTCGTCAAGCATAGTGCGAGCCATCTCAGCAAGAGTCTTGTTCTTGCTCTCCACGACGCCATTCTTCTGAGGAGTATAAGGAGAAGATAACTCATGAGTAATACCAAGTTCATCAAGATAGTCATCAAGACCAGAACTCTTGAACTCAGTTCCATTGTCACGTCTGATGTGCTTGATCTTCACACCAAAGTTGGTTGAAGCCCTCGAGGAAAATGTTTGAAGACTTCCTGCACTTCATGTTTGTAAGTAACAATGTGTACCCATGTATCGAGAGTAATCATCAACAATAACAAAGCCATATTGAGATGCATCATTTGAGATTGCGGAATAATGGTTAGGACCAAAGAGATCCATGTGAAGCAATTCAAATGGACGAGTGGTGGTCATGATAGTCTTCGCTGGATGCTTAGCCTTTGTCATCTTCCCAGCTTCACAGGCTCCGCATAAGTGATCCTTGAGGAATTTGACATTCTCGATGCCAATGACATGCTTCTTCTTTGCAAGCGTGTGCAAAGTCATCGATGCCAGAGCCAGCCTTCTGAAGCTTTTGCAAGTAGACACACGGCTGGTTGCGGTCCTGTAGAGAAATCAACAATATACAGGTCTCCTCTCCTAAAGCCTTCGAAGACTTTGGAATTGTCATCTTCCATAACCACAACACAACGGTAGTTGCCAAAGACAACAACCATATCAAGATCGCAAAGCATTGAGACATACATGAGGTTGTATCCTAAGGACTCGACGAGCATGACTTTGTCCATGTGTCGATCCTTTGTGATCGCAACCTTACCTAGACCCAATACCCGACTTTTGCCTTTGTCAGCGAAGATGATATGCTTCAGATGCAATGGTGATAAGGGAGCATCCATCAATAGATTCTTGTCACCAGTCATGTGATTTGTACATCCACTATCAAGGACCCACTCAGTGGCTTTGGGTTGATCATCCTGAAGATGAATTAGTGCAACTTACGAACTCATATACTTCATCAGTGAAGAATATGACATCAATTCATCAGATCAATTTCATCAAGAAACAGAATAGATAAAGTAGTATGAGGACGTGAGAAATGAAAGTTCATTTCTTCATGATTAGCCTGTGTCCTTTCAGGCACATTCAGGTCTCCAGAAAATTCTTTAGACGATTACGTATGTCTGGAGACCTGACCCTGCAGAAGAGATTAGTTCTTTTTCTTCACCACCCACATCTGAAGGGGTGGCAAAGAGTTCATCACTCTGCGAGCTCCATACGAGAAAGGTGGCATAGAAGCCAGTCCATTTCGTTTCACATAAGAGGGGTTAGGATAAGCATATGAATAAGAAGAGAAATTCTTCGGGGACTTATGAACATAATGATTAGAAGAATAATGCTCATATTCATAGCCCTTAGCTCTTCCCTGCGAAATAGAGTTGTTAGCACGATGATATTCATATGAGGACTTTGATCCTTTTGAGGAATTTGGTCCATATGAAGAATTTGATCTGGGGTTCCTATTCTTCACAGGTGGTGTCCTGAGGACATTCACCTGAAGACTTTCAAGGCACCTTTTGGGAACCCAGATTTTCTTCATAGGAGGACCGTTCCTGCAGTTAGTGCCAGCATATGTAGCAAATATTTCACCATTCTGATTTTTGAATAGTATATAGTTGGAGTCAAATGACTCATCATCAGAACGAGGAGATTCACATGCAAAGCCAGATAAGTTAGATGGATCAACTGGAGGTCCCTTTGCAGCAACCCATGAGGTTTTGGGGTACTGCTCAGGCTTCCAATATGTACCATCAACATTGAGTTTCCTCTCAAAGGCAATACCCTCTTTCCTAGGGTTCCTATTGAGGATCTGCTTTTTAAGCACATTACAAAGAGTCTGATGCCCTTTGAGGCTTTTGTACATTCCTGTCATGTACAATTCCTTCAGCCCTGCATCGTTAGTGATACTAGCAGTGCCCTCAGATGAGGAATTAGTGATAGCAGAGGCAGGTGAAGAATTTGAAACATTAGTAGCATTTGAACATTCAGGTGAAGAATTAGCAGGTTCACATTCAATACACTTCAAGCATGGAGGAACAAATTCTTCCTGAGAAGCGCTGATTTGTTGAGCAAGTAATGAATCGCGCTCCTTCTAAAGATCTTCCTAACTCACTCTTAGCTTTTCAAGATCTTGCTTTCTTTGAAGAAATTCATATGAAAGCTTCGCATGATCAGATAAGAGAGTGTTATGATAACCTTGAAGGTTGTCAAACTTAGACTGAAGCCTCTGAAGATTTTCAGTCAAGGTTTTAGTGCGATCCATTTCTTCACCCAACATATCATCACTTTTGTCAAGCATGTTTTGAACCTTTTCAAAAGCCTTTTATTGTTTTACAGCAATCTTAGCAAGTTTGGAGTAGCTGGGTTTGAGGTTTTCATCAGATTCATTCTCACTTGATTCGGAGGAGGAGTATTTGAGTACCTTGGCACCTTTTGCCATGAAGCAATAGGTGGGAGCGTAGTCATCATTGTGTCCATCAGCCATATTGGTGAAGCCATTTTCTTCAGATTTGAAGATGGACTTGCTGACGAAAGCAGTAGCGAGAGCCAGGCTCGCCACACCAGACTCGGACTCCTCAGATGCCTCCTCTTCCTCATGTTCCTCAAATTCAGCCTCAGAGTCCATTTCCTTGCCAATGAACGCCAGATCCTTCTTGGAGTTTCTCTTCTTGTAAGATGAAGACTTCGAGGATTTTGATGATGAAGATTTTGAGGATTTCTTCTTTTTCTTCGCATCATCAGAACTGTAATCCTTGTATTTCTTCTTCTTTGATTCCTTTTCCCACTAAGGACAATCTTGAATGTAGTGTCCAGGTTTCTTGCATTTGTGACAAAGCCTCTTCTTGTAGTCACTGGATGAGGAATCATTGCTCCTTGAGGATTTTCCAAAGCGACCACGTCTTGAGAACTTCTGGAATTTCTTCATGAGCAGTGCTAGCTCATGGCTCAGTTCTTCAGGATCACCAAGGCTGCTACCAGAATCTTCATCTTCAGATTCAGACACTGCCTTGGCCTTCAGGGCACGTGATCTTCCATAGCTCGAACCATAGAGATCTCTCTTCTCAGCAAGCTGGAACTCATGAGTATTTAGCCTCTCGAGGATATCAGTGGGATCAATTGACTTGTAATCAGCACGTTCTTGTATCATCAATGTTAGAGTATCAAATGTGGAATCAAGCGATCTCAACAATTTCTTCACCACCTCATGGTCGGTGATGTCAGTGGCACCAAGTGCTTGAAGCTCATTTGAGATGTCAGTGAGACGATCGAAGGTTTGTTGAACATTTTCATTGTCGAGTCTTTTGAAGCGGTTGAAGAGATTGCGAAGAACATCAACTCGAGAGTCACGCTGTGTTGATACTCCTTCATTGACTTTGGACAGCCTATCCCAGATAAGCTTAGCAGTTTCCAAAGCACCCACTCTTCCATACTGTCCTTTGCTTAGATGGCCACATATGATAGTCTTCGCTTGAGAGTCGAGTTGCTTGAATCTCTTCACATCAGCAGCATTCAGAGAAGGTGTGATTGAGGGAACACCATTTTCCACAACATACCAGAGATCGTTATCAATTGCCTCAAGATGCATTCGCATCTTATTCTTCCAGTTGGGGTAGTCCGTCCCATCAAAGGTAGGACACCCAGCAGAGACCTTGATCATACCTGCGGTCGATGTAACTAAAACTCCAGGTGGTTAAACCAAAATCACACAGAACAAGGGAGTAACTTGCTCTGATACCAATTGAAAGTGCGTTATATCGACTAGAGGGGGGTGAATAGGCGATTTTTATAAATTCTTCACTGAGGAATTTGCAGGTGAGGAAATTCCTTAGCGAAGAACTAGTAGCAGCAGAATAAGTACTCAAAAGTAAACATAACAGAGCACAAGCATAGTCATCATGATGAAATGAAGACAAGCACAGAGTACAGAAAGCGTAAACATAGTATAACACAGGATGAAGACAAACAGACTGAAGAAATTGAACTGAGGAAATTGAGAAAGTCTTTAGTCAAAGTCTTCAAACACATATACGAACAAGCACTCAACACAGTTATGAGGAAATGAAAGAGTTGAGGAAATAGAACCAGTGAGCTTGGTGAAGACAATGATTTGGTAGACCAGTTCCAACTGTTGTCTTAGTTGTACGTCTGGTTGGAGCGGCTAGGTATTTAAACCTAAGGACACACAGTCCCGGACACACAGTCCTCACTGTATTCTCCTTGATCTAAGGTCACACAGACCTCGCCCAATCACTCGTGGTAAGTCTTCAGGTGACTTCTGAACCTTCACAAACTTGGTCACTCGGCGATCCACAATTCCTCTTGGATGCTCTAGACCTTTACGCCTAACCGTCTGGAAGAAGCACAGTCTTCAAAAGTAACAAGCGTCGGATCCATGCAGGATCAATCTCTTCAGTGATGCTCAATCACTTGGGGTTTGTAGGTGTTTGGGTTTGGGTTTTCCTCACTTGATGATTTTCGCTCAAAGTCCTCGGAGGATGGGATGCTCTCAAATGACAAGTGTCAGTTTCTCTCGGAGCCGCCAACCAGCTAGTGGTTGTAGGGGGCGGCTATTTATAGCCTAGGGAGCAGCCCAACATGATAAGACATAAATGCCCTTCAATGATATGACCGTTAGGTGGGTAGATATTTTGGGACAGCTGGCACAAGGCACAACAACGGTTGGAAATTTGAGTATCAAATTCCTCAGGGCTATCATGTTCCTCACTGTGTAGGCAATCCGCACTGGCGAATTCCTAACTCCTCAGTCAGAACAAATTCCTCAGAGACCAGAAGAACTTCGTCTCTGTCACTAAAGAATATGACTGAACTATATGAGATTTCCAATGGCTTCACTCGAAGGGATTGGTAGGTGTAGGATTTTGAGTTGAGCATCACATGGAAATTTTTCCTTAGTATTTCCTCGACCCCCTTTAACAGTACGGTGTTTCCTATGACTCAAGAAAGAGAAAATGAAACTACGAAAACTAAAGTCTTCATGCTTCATGTTCCTCGAATGAATACCAAGTCTTCCGGATTGCACCAATTTCTTCACTTTCAAAGTCTTCAGAATGTCTTCAGAAATCCAAAGTCTTTAGTCGAAGAACTTCATTTTTAGGGGTCGACTTTCTCTATAAATATCAAACTCCTCATAGACTTATAGACCTGTGTACACTCAAAAACACATTAGTCCCTTAACCTATAAGTCTTCAATACACTAAAATCACTAAGGGGCACTAGATGCACTTACATCAGCACAAAATGGATCTACTGCAACAAGCAAGATGAAAATGGCCTTTGTGGTGAGGAATAAGGCATGACTTGTCGCTCAAGGCTACACACAGGTTGAAGGAATTGATTTTGATGAAACTTTTGCACATGTTGCTATACTTGAGGCTATTCACATATTACTTGCTTATGTTAACCATCATAATATCATCTTATATCAAATGGATGTGAAAAGTGCATTCCTCAATGGTAAGCTTGAGGAAGAAGTATATGTTGCTCAACCCCCAGGTTTTGAGGATCCAAAGCATCCCGACAAAGTCTTCAGACTCAATAAGGCCCTCTATGGCCTCAAGCAGGCCCCTCGGGCGTGGTATGACACTTTGAAGGAGTTCCTCATGAAGAAAGGCTTCAAACCTGGTTCACTTGATCCAACTCTTTTCACCAAAGCTTATGATGATGAATTATTTGTGTGTCAAATATATGTTGATGATATCATTTTTGGCTTTACTGACCAATGTTACAGTGATGAATTTGCCTATATGATGAGTGAAGAATATCAAATGTCTATGATGGGAGAATTGAAATTCTTCTTAGGTCTTCAGGTTCGTCAACAACAAAATGGCATCTTCATATCTCATGAGAAATACCTCAAGGTTGTGTTGAGGAAATTCGGCATGCAAGATTGCAAAGGCGTCAAAATCCCTATGCCCACAAATGGCCATCTCCACACTAATGAAAATGGTATTGACTTTGATCAAAAGGTATACCGCTCCAGGATTGGCTCTTTATTGTATTTATGTGCATCTAGGCCAGATATTATGCTTAGTGTTTGCATGTGTGTCCATTTTCAAGCTACACCAAAGGAATCACACCATAAGGATGTGAAGCATATTCTTTGATATGTAGCTCACACTCCAACACTTGGATTATGGTATACCAAGGGCTCGGATTTTGATCTCACTGGATATTCAGACTCTGGCTATGCTGGTGATCGTGTGGACCGCAAGTCAACATTAGGCACATGCCATTTCCTCGGACGATCTTTGGTTTGTTGGTCTTCAAAGAAATAGAACTGTGTATCACTTTCTACTGCTAAAGCTGAGTACATTGTTGCTGGATCGTTTTGTGCTCAGTTGCTATGGATGAAGCAAACTCTCAAGGACTACGACATCAATGTGAAGAATGTGCCTGTGGCACCCCGGCTCAGAGCGACCGGTTTACCATGCATTGCCAGCCCAGAGACCATGTCTTATGGCAACACACAACATCTTGGTACAGAATAACATTGATGCTAGCGGAACAGAGTTACATTACAATAGCTGTCGAGGACAAGCGGCACACTCGGTGCGGCTGAACAATATGTACATTATTTAGTGCACATAAAGGGGCCTCGATCCAAACAACTACGTGGCAGCGGGATAACGTCGTGGCGGAAGCTCCATATCACAGGGACACCGATGTGGACACGATCTAGACTCGAACAGCAATCCTCTCCAACGATACTTTCCTGGAATCTGGCATGACACGCCACGTCAGTACATTGAATGTACTTGCAAGCTCACAACATGCATAATCATAATGACAAGCAATATCATGGTATTTAACCAATTATTAAAAATGCAACACTATATGTCAACATGCTGTGATCATGCTCGAACGTCCCTCGGGACAGCTTACCAACTGTGATCATCTCTAGATCACAAACACACCACCAAAGTGGTCAGATTACAAACACACCACCAAAGTGGTCTTTCTCAAGAACAACTCATGATCCTTACGGCGATCACAACCACGGCCATCATTTGGTCCCAAATGCCTCGATGGCCTTTCTGCCATCCATCAATAGTGCAAAGTTCATAGCTTAGTGTGCAATTTTTATTAAATGTTGACTCATGGTGGGACTTACTACGAGGTATCCGTAACCGTGGACTCGGCTATCGATAGATTACACACTCTGCAGAGGTAGCACACCGTACCCACACCACAGAACCCATGGCCTCGCACTCCCATTCGGGTGGACCAACGACATTCCGTCAAAACCCCTCCATTGCCACATCACTCTCCCGGCCACTCCGAACCAAATCCCCAACGGGCTGGTCCTGGGTGGCCCCGTGTCTACCAAAGACACCCCGACCACAGTCGTGGTCAAAATACTCCCACTCGGGGACTCGGTACCATAATCTCATCAACGAGCACACAAGATTATGTTTGCTTACCGGGCCAGGGCAAGCACGACATAACTTTCCCTAGATGGAGGCACCGACCAGAGGCCGTGTCAATGGACCGAATCAAGGCCTTCCCACAAAGGCAAATGTTGTTGCACTGGAAAGAAACTCGATTCAGCGGCACCATGACCCAGTCAACAGTATATTCAAGTTGAGTTATATTCAGTTTTAACCTTAAACTAAAAATGACCAGTGTCATAGCATGCCATGAAATGCAACACATGCATCATATAGTGATAAAAATGACCGATGTCATCCTTATACACACCAAGCATAACGTCAACAACTCAAATTACTCTACTTGCTCAAATAACTCACAACTTAACCAAAATATTTTGCAACAAGTTTTATTGATTTCTTACGCAAGAAAGTAACTCCGATAAATTTCTCTTTTGCTTGTCAAAAAGATTTCACTATCAACAACTCTTACTTTCTTTATCACTAAGTTGGGTCCAAACATTCTGTAAGAAAAGTAATATGATTATACAAGTATTTAACAGGACATTTTCTAACAAATTTTTATCAATCTAAGAGGGCAAAAACATAGCTTTAAATAATTGCTAACATGCGTAACAAAATTGTTTCTAACATCACCTCAAATAAATCTTATCTTGCTTTATCCATTAAACTAGTTTCACCCATTCTGTAGATCAAGCATAACAACTACAGAATGTTTAACAGAATATAAATAACTCCATAATCATTTAAATGCATGGATTAATCATTTCATTCAAGTAAGAAAATCACAAATATTGAAGTGACACCATGAAAATGTTGTTGTGGCTTGCCTTAGTGCAGATGAGGCTCACAAGCCTCCTGGTGATCCTCAAGACAAGCTTCACCTTCTCAAGACAAGAATCAATTCATTTGGACTTATGGTTGAAAATTTATAACTGTTTGAAGTGTTCTATAAATTCAAATTAATTTGAATAAAAGAAATAGACTGGGGGGTGACGTCGAAGGCGTAAAGCCCAGGGGCGCCACCACTCATACCGCTTCGCGCGCGTACTGAGTGGCTGACTAGCGGGCCCCGCTAGTCAGGTGGGGGAAGAGGGAGAAGGAAACATAGGGGGCCGCGGCTTCGCCGGATCTCTCGCCGGCGATGAGGGCTCCTTGGCCCAAACGAGAGGGAGGGATGGCAAGAGGGGGTTGAGGCGCACCTGCCCGTACCCGTAGCGTAGCTAGGGGCCGTCGGACGGCGTCGGAATCAACCTCGCAAGTGGAGGCAGAACATGGAGGTCGCCGGAGTTGAGGAAGACGGCGAGCAGAGGCCACTCCAGGGGCTCCAAGCGGGCGAGACGACCTCACCAGAGAGAGGCGGAGGCCCTGGAGGGGTCGCCCAGGCCTAGGAGGGGCTGGAGCTAGTACGGTGACCAGAGCGGATCATCGGCGAGCTCAAGCTCAGGGACGGCGGACCGAGGCCTGCCCGGCCGGGCTCTGGCTTCCTACTCGAATGTGGGGTGTGTGTGAGTGATGGATGGTGCTCGAGGAGGCTAGGGAGGGCTCTATTTATAGGCGAGCAGCGAGGGTGCTCCGGGCTTCGCCGGTGGACACCTGTCCACGGTGCCCGGTGACGAGCGGCGTCAGTGAGAGGGGGAGAAGGCGACGGAGGTCACGCGGCCACTGTGGGCGGGCGGAGACGAGCACATGATCAAGAGGATGGCGACGAGCATAGTGCGCACCGCACTATTGGGCTGGCCGGACCTTGCTCGTGCTCGCTACGGCGAGCTCCGGCATCGGCGAGCGCCAGGGAGGAGTTAAGAACGTTGAGACGATGATGGTGGCGAGAGTTGGCATGGTTGGGCAGGCGAGGAAGCGAGCACACGAGCAACAGAGGCTCGGGCGCGTCGCAGAGCGCGTTGGCTGCATGCCAGCACGCCTGGACAAACGCGGTCACCGCGTGAACTATGACATCATGTCGATCTAAGCAAAAACTCAATGTCTGGCATGTTGTTCGTGGTAGTTTTGAGTGTTACCACGATTTGGTTTGGATCTAGGTGCAGTAGAGAATTTTTCACACACCAAGTAAGTTTCTGGTCAGTAACTTGGTGATGTTACTGTGGTCAAATGGCTTGGAGTTTGAAGTTGTGCTTTGGAGGCTAGTGATAAGTTACTAAGGTAAAGATGCACAAGAAAGCTCAGGTCAAATGGAGCAAGTAAAATGGTAGTTGCTGTAGAAACTACCATTTCTGTCCAGAATAGAAAAGATTTTCTGTAGCAAAAATATTCCAAAAAGTGATGAAATATTTTTGCTCAGGAAGTTGCATTAGGGTTCACAGAATATTTATGAATTATCTCAGATTTTTCTGAGCCATAAAAATTGGGGTTGCTTTGAAGCAAACAAGTCTGGCTTAGGGTTTTTGGAAAGAAAATGAATATTTTTCATTTAAGAAAAATATTCCAAAGATTATTTTTGGGTGGGTCAGAAGTGAAATGATGATTTAGGAGGGAAGTGAAGCACTTGGGTGAAAGCCAAGGATGCCCAAGTGTTTAAGTCCATATGAAAAGATTCAAAAACTCCAAGTTTCAAAAACTTTCAAATGAAAAATCAAGAAAATAAGAAAGGGCAAAACCTAGGCTGTCACAAACCTCCCCCACTTAGAATGAATCTCGTCCTCAAGATTCGGTTGCTTGGGAAAATCACTCTGGATACTGATCCCTAAGGAATTCTTCCTGCTCCCAAGTTGCTTCTGACTCTGTGTGATGCTCCCACTGAACCTTGTAAAATTTTCTGACTTTACTGCGAGTGACCATTTTCATCTGATCCAAAATTTTGAACGGTCTCTCTTCATAAGTTAAATCTTTTGCCAATTCTATCTCAGGTGTTGTAGTTCTTTTCTCAGGCGGGGATATGCATCGTCTCAATTGCGAAACATGGAACACATTGTGTATGTCTGCCAATTCCGGGGGTAGTTCCAATTGATATGCAACTGTTCCCACTCGAGACATAATCGGGAATGGACCAATGAATCTGGGTGCCAGCTTTCCACGAGTCTGAAATCTCTTGACTCCTTTCATAGGAGTGACTCGGAGGTATGCGTGTTCTTCGGGTTCAAAACTGACCTGCCGATGTTTGGCATCATAATAACTCTTCTGTCGAGATTTGGCCAATTGCAGTCTATCTCGGATTTCCCTAACTTGTTTCTCAGCTTCCAGCATGAGATCCGTTGCGAAGATACGACTATCTCCAATCTGAGACCAATTTAGAGGAGTGCGGCACTTACAGCCATACAGAGCTTCATATGGTGACATCTTTAGACTGGTCTGGAAATTGTTGTCATACGAGAACTCGGCATACGGCAAGCAGTCTTCCCATTTAACACCTTTGGCTAGCACACAGGCTCGCAACATATCTTCGAGTATTTGGTTTACCCGCTCTGTCTATCCATCTGTCTGAGGGTGATAGGCAGTACTATATTTCAGTGCTGTCCCCAAGGCTTGATGGAGACGGGACCAAAAAGTAGAGGTAAACAAAGAACCTCGGTCGAAAGTGATAGTTCGGGGTACTCCATGCAGACTGACGATCCAGGATACATACAGTTGTGCAAGTTCATTTGCTCTGTATCTGGTGCTGATCGGAATGAACTAAGCAACCTTGGTCAGGGTGTCTATTATAACCCAGATTGCATCCTTGCCTCGCTGAGTCCTAGGCAATCTTGTGATGAAATCCATGCAAACATCATCCCATTTCCACTGTGAAACTGGCAGCGGTTGGAGAAGTCCGGTTGGTTTCTGATGATCTGCTTTCACCTTGTTGCATATGTCGCAACAGGCTACAAAATAGGCAATGTCTTTCTTCATTCCATCCCACCAGAATATTTGTTTAAGGTCCTCATACATTTTCGTACCTCCCGGGTGAATGGAATATGCGGATTCGTGGGCTTCTGACATGATTTTCTTCTTCAAGTCCAGTTGATTTGGCACACAAATGCGTCCACGGAATCGGAGGGTACCGAATTTGTCCTTGGAGAAGTCAGAGGCCTGCTTTGCCATCTGGCCCTTGGCATGTCTCTATACGTTGGTGTCAGCTGGCTGTGCCTGGCAGATCTCCATCTCAAGTGTGGGGGTAACTTCCAAAATATTAGCGAGGTCAGCCTCTATGATGACCAAGTTGAGCTGAGCGATCTCCTCTTGGAGTTTAGTGGGCAATGATTTTAACATGACATTTAAGCTGACGGGCTTTCGACTGAGCGCATCAACAACGACGTTGGCCTTGCTTGGATGGTAATTTATTCCAAGGTCATAATCCTTGACCAACTCTAACCATCTTCGCTGACGGAGATTTAAATCTGACTGAGTGAAAATGTACTTGAGGCTTTTGTGGTCGGTAAAAATTTGGCACCTTTTTCCAATGAGGTAGTGTCTCCAAATTTTTAATGCATGAACCACTGTCGCGATGCATATGCTACTACCTTGCTGTCTTGCATCAACATGCAACCAATACCTTGTCTGGAGGCATCGCAGTACACATCAAAGCTGCGATAAATGTCTGGAAGAGTCAATACAGGTGCGGTTGTCAGTCGTATCTTCAGCTCATTAAAACTCTTCTCATAGTCCTTTGTCCACTTAAACTTTGTATCCTTTTTGAGCAGCTCCGTCATGGGTTTAGCAATTTTGGAAAACCCTTCAATAAAACGACGATAGTATCCAGCTAATCCGAGGAAACTCCGGATCTGTGTCACGGTCGTGGGCGGTACCCAATCGAGCACATCCTTTAATTTGCTTGGGTCCATGGCTATACCTTCGGCGGATAGTACATGTCCGAGAAATCCAACCTTCTTGAGCCAAAATTCGCACTTACTGAACTTGGCGTATAGCTAATGATCGCGGAGCCGTTGTAGTACTGCTCGGAGGTGATCCTTGTGTTCTTCTTCACCTTTGGAGTAAATGAGGATGTCATCGATGAAGACTACCATGAATTTGTCGAGGAAATCCATAGATATGTTGTTCATCATACGCATGAAGAAAGCAGGGGCATTGGTGAGACCAAAGGACATCACGGTATATTCGTAAAGACCGTACCGAGTAGTGAATGCGGTCTATGGAATATCTTCCTTTTTAATCTTGAGCTGATGATATCCGGTCTGTAAATCGATTTTAGAGAATACCTTGGCCCCACTTAGCTAATCAAACAGATTGTCAATCCTTGGCAGCGGGTATTTATTTTTGATGGTGACCTCATTCAGCTGGCGGTAATCTACGCACATACGGAGACTACCATCCTTTTTGCCCATGAAAATTGCAAGTGATCCCCACGGTGAGGAGCTGGTACGAATATAACCTTTCTGGAGTAATTCGTCAAGCTCTTTCTTTAGATCCACTAATTCTGATGAGGGCATCCGGTAATACTTCTTGTATAATGGTGCGGTTCCGGGCACAAGATCTATGGCAAACTCCAGTTTCCGATCTGGTGGCATGCCTGGCAGTTCTTCTGGAAACACATCAGGGTACTCACTTACCACATGAATAAATTCCAATTCAACCACAGCAGTGCACACTAATTCTGGCTTGGGTATATTCTTGCGAGCATAGAATTTGGTGAGCTGTCCATCCAGACTGGTCAGGTTGACTTCTCGGGTTGCGCAGTTTATGCAAACTTGATATTTGGTCAACCAATTCATGCCCGATATAATATCCAACCTTTCAGACTCAAGGATTATCAGAGATGTTGGAAAGCGGACCCCGTTGATATTGATCTCCAGATCACGGCAGACCAGATTGCTCTTGATTATGGATCCCGGGGTTTGTACCAGCATATTTTTGCCCAAAATGGTGCAAGGAAAATTGTTTTGGGCGGCAAAACTCCGAGAAATAAAAGAATGGGAAGCCCAGAGTTAAATAAAATTATGGCAGGTATGTCATTAACAGAAAACATACCAATGACGACTTCTAGCTTTTCTTGGGCTTCATCGGCGGAGATATGATGCACGTGCCCGGTGAAGTTTTGTTGGTTTGGCCGCGACTCCATAAAATTGACTTGAGGCCGGCTTAGGGCATTCGTCGTGTTGTTCTTGGGGCACTGCTTGGCATAATGTCCATGCTGCCCGCAAATGAAACAAGAATTATTGCGCTGACGCTCCTCATGCATTGGATTGGTCACAATATTCTTGACTTGAGTGGTGGTCTTGTTAACATTCTGCTGCCAGGTACGAGCCTTTTGCACAGGTGGCCCATCCTTCTTTGGCTCAAACTTGCGCTTGTTGTCGTTAGCAGGCCTATTATCGGAGATAAGCTTGTGCTCCTGTTCAGCAATGAACGCCTTGTCCACCAGAGTTTGTAAATCCGTGAAATCAAACATACTGAGAGCACACCGAAGTTGCGGATTTAAACCTCCAAGAAATCTGTCAATCTTCCTTTCTTTGGTGGCCATGTCATACCGAGAGTAACGGGCCAAATGATTGAATTTTTGCAGATATTCAGCCACAGACTGATTTCCTTGGACGAGCGCGAGAAATTCACGCTGCTTGGCCTTCATAACTCCAGTAGGGATATGATATTTTCGGAACTTATCCTTAAATTTCTCCCAGGTGATTTCCTCATCAATCGGCCACATGGCCTTTGTATTTTCCTACCATATGGTAGCTGCGCCTTCAAGGTAATGAGTTACAAATGGAACTTTATCATTTCCTTCAGTACGGGCAATCTCAAGCTTTTTCTCCATTGTGCATAACCAATCGTCTGCATCCATTGGGTCAACAATCTGACTGAAACTGGGTGGATTGGTCCTCTGAAAGTCTGACAGCTTTGAGTGATGACCATTCTGATTTCCATTCTGTCCAACCATAGCTTGAACACTTCTCAATATTTCAATCAGATCATTGTTCCTTTTTTTCTTCAAACATACGCAGAATTTGCTCGGTGGAGGGAGGATCAGGCGGTGGATGTGGTGGCTGAACGTACGGCTCGGGAGAATGTCCTGCCTGTCGTGCGGAACGACGAACATGAGTTCCCTCACGAACGTTTCTACTGCTGCCTCCCTGCGTCATCCTATTGTGATTTTTCCCAAGACAACACAATCGAGATGAGAAACACCCAAAAATAAATTGGGGAAAAGCCAGCGACAAATCCTGGAAGAAAGCAGAGGAGCGAAAAATGCGGCGAATAAAGTCCCAACATAATTATACATAGACTCATACATGAAAAGTAAACAACATGACTGGTTCACTACTCTCATACACGCAATGAAACATCATGACTCGTACGACTACATCCATACATCATCCAGACAACTGCGAATACTCAAATATACTACTGCTCTGTTGGTGCTGCGGCGTCCTCCCCTGAAGTGGTCTCGGATCCCGAACTGACGTGGTTAACGGAAACCTCTGGGTTAAAGGTAACACGACGGTGCTACCTGGAGGGCTCTCCCTCAGGGGTAGGGGTAGGATGAAGCATCGGGGCTACAGGAGTAGCGAGAAGTGAGACCCACTCGGAAGGAGTACTGAGAGGGTTCGCGGCCGAGACGCCCGTGCTACTCGGGGGAGTAACCGGCGAAATAGGGGAGCTAGAACTGACTGGGACATAAGGGGTAAATCCCAGTGAAGACGGAGTAGTGGCAGATCTAGAAGTGGCCAAAGTAGTGGCTAAAGCAGTATGAGTACGAGTCAGCTCTCGAGCCAGCTCGTGGATCACGAGATAGCTAGCAGTGATATAACGAGCAAGATGGCTAGCAACACTATCAGACTCCGGATCAATGAGAGGGAAATGGACACGACCGTTGTCGTGCAGAGATGGGTAGTAGTAGAAACCTGGGTGGTTCTGGATTCGGACCTCGTTGTAGCGAAGTTCGATAAGGACCTCAAATGCAGCAAACTAGACAGCCTGCGAAGCGGTGCAGGCATAACCGCTCCGAGAAGTGCGAGTATAAGAGCTGGAATCGGAACTAGTGTGCAGAGTGACCACTGCGTGATACTCATATACTGAATCAGCTAGATGCTCCCGGTACACACGATAGACTGGGTCGTCTCCGAGAGGGTACAGCCAATGCCACACGTTGCGAAGGAGGTGCGGTGACGTGTACGGAATCAGCTGCAACTAGCACGGATACGGCACCGGAGCCATCTACACCCACAACCATTAGCAGGTTAGCATAAATATATAAACCGAATGCATGCAACTCAATAATCAGCACAAGTTACTACCGGTACTCAACTAAAACTCGTATCTAGCGCGTCGTAGTCTAGCATGGCCTACAGTCAGCGCGGCTCTGATACCAAGGATTGTGGCACCCCGGCTCAGAGCGACCGGTTTACCATGCATTGCCAGCCCAGAGACCATGTCTTTTGGCAACACACAATATCTTGGTACAGAATAACAACCGCTTTATTGATGCTAGCGGAACAGAGTTACATTACAACAGCTGTCGAGGCCAAGCGGCACACTCAGTGCGGCTGAACAATATGTACATTATTTAGTGAACATAAAGGGGCCTCGATCCGAACAACTACGTGGCAGCGGAATAACGTCGTGGCGGAAGCTCCATATCATAGGGACACCGATGTGGACATGATCTAGACTCGAACAGCGCTCCTCTCCAACGATACTTTCCTAAAATCTGGCATGACACGCCAGGTCAGTACATTGAATGTACTTGCAAGCTCACAACAGGCATAATCATAATGACAAACAATATCATGATATTTAACCAATTATTAAAAATGCAACACTATATGTCAACATGCTGTGATCATGCTCGAACGTCCCTCGGGACAGCTTACCAACCGTGATCATCTCTAGATCACAAACACACCACCAAAGTGGCCAGATTACAAACACACCACCAAAGTGGTCTTTCTCAAGAACAACTCGTGATCCTTACGGAGATCACAACCACGACCATCATTTGGTCCCAAATGCCTCGATGGCCTTTCTGCCATCCATCAATAATGCAAAGTTCATAGCTTAGTGTGCAATTTTTATTAAACGTTGACTCATGGTGGGACTTACTACGAGGTGTCCGTAACCGTGGACTTAACTATTGATAGATTACACACTCTGCAGAGGTAGCACACCGTACCCACACCACAGAACCCATGGCCTCGCACTCCCATTCGGGTGGACCAACGGCATTCCGTCAAAACCCCTCCATTGCCACAGCACTCTCCCGGCCACTCCGACCCAAATCCCCAACGGGCTGGTCCTTGGTGGCCCCGTGTCTACCAAAGAGACCCCAACCACCGTCGTGGTCAAAATACTCCCACACAGGGACTCGGTACCATAATCTCATCAACGAGCACACAAGATTATGTCTACTTACTGGGCCAGGGCAAGCACTGCATAACCTTCCCTAGATGGAGGCACCCACTAGAGGCCGTGTACATGGACCGAATCAAGGCCTTCCCACAAAGGCAAATGTGGTTGCACTGGAAAGAAACTCGATTCAGCGGCACCATGACCCAGTCAACGGTATATTCAAGTTGAGTTATATTCAGGTTTAACCTTAAACTAAAAATGACCGGTGTCATAGCATGCCATGAAATGCAACACATGCATCATATAGTGATAAAAATGACCGATGTCATCCTTATACACACCAAGCATAACGTCAACAACTCAAATTACTCTACCTGATCAAATAACTCACAACTTAACCAAAATATTTTGCAACAAGTTTTATTGATTTCTTACGCAAGAAAGTAACTCCGATAAATTTCTCTTATGCTTGTCAAAAAGATTTCACTATCGACAACTCTTACTTTCTTTATCACTAAGTTGGGTTCAAACATTCTATAAGACAAGTAATATTATTAAACAAGTATTTAACAGGACATTTTCTAACAAATTTTTATCAATCTAAGAGGGCAAAAACATAGCTTTAAATAATTGCTAACATGCGTAACAAAATTATTTCTAAATCACCTCAAATAAATCTTATCTTGCTTTATCCACTAAACTAGTTTCACCCATTCTGTAGATCAAGCATAACAACTAACCAATGTTTAACAGAATATAAATAACTCCATAATCATTTAAATGCATGGATTAATCATTTCATTCAAGTAAGAAAATCACAAATATTGAAGTGAAACCATGAAATGTTGCTGTGGCTTGCCTTAGTGCAGATGAGGTTCACAAGCCTCCTGGTCATCCTCAAGACAAGCTTCACCTTCTGAAAATAGTTTTAAACACAAAAAGAAAATATCAAGAACACTTCTGAAAATCACCAGAAATTCTAGACAGCTCAGAAAAATCTCATCTTTGGTGAGCTGCTAGATTTCTTATCAAAGAACACAACGCAAAAAGAATCAATTCATTTGGACTTATGGTTGAAAAGTTATAAATGTTTGAAGTGTTCTATAAATTCAAATGAATTTGAATAAAAGAAATAGATTGGGGGGTGACGTCAAAGGCGTAAAGCCCAGGGGCGCCACCACTCATACCGCTTCACGCGCATACTGAGTGGCTGACTAGTGGGCCCCGCTAGTCAGGTGGGGGAAGAGGGAGAAGGAAATAGAGGGGGCCGCGGCTTCGCCGGAGCTCTCGCCGGCGACGAGGGCTCCTTGGCCCAAACGAGAGGGAGGGATGGCAAGAGGGGGTTGAGACGCACCTGCCCGTACCTGTAGCGTAGCTAGGGGCGGTCGGACGGCGTCGGAATCAACCTTGCAAGTGGAGGCAGAACATGGAGGTCGCCGGAGTTGAGGAAGACGGTGAGCAGAGGCCCCTCCAGGGGCTCCAAGCTGGCGAGACGGCCTCACCGGAGAGAGGCAGAGGCCCTGGAGGGGTCGCCCAGGCCTGGGAGGGGCTGGAGCTACTATAGCGACCAGAGGGGATTGCCGGTGAGCTCAAGCTTGGGGACGGCGGCCCGAGGCCTGCTCGGCCAGGCTCCGGCTTCCTACTCGATCGTGGGGTGTGTGTGAGTGCTGGATGGTGCTCGAGGAGGCTGGGGAGGGCTCTATTTATAGGCGAGCGGCGAGGGTGCTCCGGGCTCCGCCGGTGGACACCTGTCCACGGCGTCAGTGAGAGGGGGAGAAGGCGACGGAGGTCACGCGGCCACTATGGGCGGGCGGAGACGAGCACAGGATCAAGAGGATGGCGACGAGCACAGTGCGCTCCGCACTGTTGGGCTGGCCGGACCTTGCCCGTGCTCGCTGCGGCGAGCTCCGGCGTCGGTGAGCGCCAGGGAGGAGTTAAGAACGTTGAGACGATGATGGTGGCGAGAGTTGGCATGGTTGGGCAGGCGGGGAAGCGAGAACGCGAGCAACAGAGGCTCGGGCGCATTGCAGAGCGCGTCGGCTGCATGCCAGCACGCCTGGACGAACGCGGTCACCGTGTGAACTATGACATCAGGTCGATCTAAGCAAAAACTCAATGTCTGGCATGTTGTTCGTGGTAGTTTTGAGTGTTACCACGATTTTGTTTGGATCCAGGTGCAGTAGAGAAGTTTTCACACACCAAGTAAGTTTCTAGTTAGTAACTTGGTGATATTACTGTGGTCAAATGGCTTGGAGTTTGAAGATGTGCTTTGGAGGCTAGTGATAAGTTACTAAGGTAAAGATGCACAAGAAAGTTCAGGTCAAATGGAGCAAGTAAAATGGTAGTTGCTGTAGAAACTACAATTTCTGTCCAAAATAGAAAAGATTTTCTGTAGCAAAAATATTCCAAAAAGTGATGATATATTTTTGCTCAGGAAGGTGCACTAGGGTTCACAGAATATTTTTGAATTATCTCAGATTTTTCTGAGCCATAAAAATTGGGGTTGCTTTGAAGCAAATAGATCTGGCTTAGGGTTTTTGGAAAGAAAATGAATATTTTTCATTTAAGAAAAATATTCCAAAGATTATTTTTGGGTGGGTCAGAAGTGAAATGATGATTTAGGAGGGAAGTGAAGCACTTGGGTGAAAGCCAAGGATGCCCAAGTGTTTAAGTCCATATGAAAAGATTCAAAAACTCTAAGTTTCAAAAACTTTCAGATGAAAAATCAAGCAAAAAGAAAGGGCAAAACCCAGGCTGTTAGAGTGCCACTCTATTGTGACAATGAGAGTGCCATCAAGATTGCTCATAACCCAATTCAGCACTCGAAGACAAAGCACATTCAGATTCGTCATCATTGTCTTCGTGATCATGTGTTAAAGGGCGACATCTCCATCGAGCACGTGAAGACTGAAGAACGGCTAGCTGATATCTTCATAAAGCCCTTGGATGAGAAGAGATTTAGCAAGTTGCGTTGTGAGCTAAATATCTTAGAATCTTTGAATTTCCTTTGAGAAGGACACACATCCTAACACCTATGCAAAATTGATGACTTAGATGTGCAACACACGAAGTAATGTTTTTCTTCAATCAATGAAGACTAACCCTCTAAGTGTGAATAAATTAACAAATAATTTGATTCTTAGAGCCCTACGACAATTTTACGTGGCCTCCGAAATCATCATTCGTATACGATGGGTCACGCCACCAACAAAAGTTGAAAATCTTCAATTTTAGTATTTCTTCATCTTGAATTTCCTCAGTTGATTTCTTCAACTTTGCAATGTATGTATATATATATATAGGGTCACGCTATTCGTCACCCTGAGAAATAGTTATTCTTCACCCCCCCCCCTCGATTTAACATCAATGCACCGTAATTTTACATTCCGTAAGTTTTGTCTTATTTCCGACGAAAAAAGGGACGATAAGAAAATATATAATCGTCGTAAAAAATATTTTATGTTATGTAAAATTACAAACGTAAAAACATAGTCTAAAATACACATAAACTACAAATTTTCTTGTTTTATGACCTATATTTTTTATTTTCTTATGTCAAATTTTACGTAGTGAATCAATAGAAATGTAACTATTTGAATTCCAAACGTAATTTAATTATGAAATGATCATAAGATTATCTCGGGTGAAGAATAACTTATTCTGCACCCTGGGTGATAAATAGCAACACCATGGGTGAGGAATAGTTATTCTTCACCCCCCTCTATTTTACCATCAATGCATCGTAATTTTACGTTCCGTAAGTTTTTGTCTTATTTCCGACGCAAAAAGAGATCGTAAGAACATATATAATCGCCGTAAAAAATATTTTATGTTATGTAAAATTACAAACGTAAAAACATAGTATAAAATACACATAAACTGCAAATTTTCTTGTCTTATGACCTATATTTTTATTTTCTTATATCAAATTTTACGTAGTGAATCAATAGAAATGTAACTATTTGAATTCCAAACGTAATTTAATTATGAAATGATCGTAAAATTACCTCGGGTGAAGAATAACTTATTCTGCACCCTGGGTGATGAATAGTAACACTATATATATATGAGTTTATGTCCTCTACGGCATTCACTTATAGTTATTTCTTCAAGTTGATCTTTCTGCTAAGTGAATGTGATCGGACCCTTCCCCCTCTATGATATACTCAACCCAGTCTGTTCACAAATTCTTCATGTGCATTCTATTTGAAACCCGTTCAAAATCTTCACCGTGTCCTTGTCAGCTGAAGAATCTGCGAACGAAACTTTAAAACATTCTAATCTGAATTTTCGGCTGTTGCCGCCTAAACCGTTCCACATCCCATGATAATACTTATCTATTCACCCATGATCTCACACGATCTCCACCTCTCTGTACGTGGGTGACACATGTCACAAGGATGAGAAAGGTCAGGGGCACGTTCGTCCATTTTCTTCGGACAAGCAGTTTTTCACCATGGCTATAAATACCCCTCACCCTCCTCATACTGTTTTTACTCCGCTCGACCTCACTCCCTCACTCGAGCTCTCAAAACCGAGCGTAGCCGCTACTTCCATCGTCGCTGGTGAGGAAGAGCTTCGCTGCCTCAACCTCGTCGTCGTCGTACTCATGCCGGCCATGGATTTCTTCACTTTGTCGCCGCCGTAGTTGTCTTCCTCTGCCAAGTTAGGGCGTGGAAGATCTGGACTGACAAACTTCCAATCTACATTCCCAGTTCGTCATGTTCTTCATCAAGGGTAATTAAAAGCTACTTTTTCTGCCCTTAGTGATTCCAGTGATTTCTTCAAAACCTTCAAAAGGTGTTTATTCTTCAATCTTCACACTCTAAACACCTCGTACACACATTTGTTCTTGATTTTTTCCCTAAGCAACATTTTTCTTCAAGATTCCTCAGTTGTGTGGATTTTCAATCTACAGAACTCTGGAACCTAAGTCAAACAACGCTTAGTGAAATTCCTCAAGGCACATCTGGTCAAATTCCTCAAACTTGCTCTTATTTGCAAAAACTTCTGAGAACGCATATGACCTCTCCAAATTCTTCGCACATATACTTTGTTCACAGGTACTCATGTCTGCTACTGAATCACTAGGTTCTCATCAACTTAACTCATTTGTAGCGTTCCTCGAAGAAATACTGCATACCTCTTCAGATAACTTGATAGTTCAAAATCCTCAGCTGAAGAAAATGATAGATACCAAGAAACCTCAGAAGGGAGGAAAGAAACTGGAAGTCAACACTGCGTTTGAGATTCCTGATGACATCTATGCAGGATACTGCACTCCTCCTCATGAAACGAAGAATGAGCGCAAAGTGCGCATTCAAAAGATAGAGAGGAGATGGGCCAGATAATGGAGGGAGTACAGATATGTGACTCCCAAGTACATGAAGAGATTCGCTGTACACCCTCCATGCCCAAGACCTCCATTGGAAGCAGGCCAAGTTGCTGATTCCTCTAGCATCAGGAGAGGTGAGGAATTTCCTGCTGAATGGGCAAAGCGTCAAGCTAAACTGGCCAAAATGGCAACAGAGGCAGTGAAGAAATTCGATGAAGACTTTGCTGTTGCTGCTGCCACTGATGAGGCCTCTACTAGCAAGCCCAAGAAGGATATGCCTAAGAAGACCACACATAAGCCCAGTGCTTTTGCTTTAATGCCCTCACGACCCAGTTCAGTTAAGCCCTCACGGCCAATTCCACAACTGCCCCAGTTCCTCAAGCTCCAAAACCCTCAGCTCCTCCGGCAAAGTCCTCAGCACCTGTGCATATCGCCTTGTGTCAAAGGACCACAGGCAAATCAATTGCCTCAGGAGCCTCTGCAAGTTCTTCAGCTCCTCTTCATTCCTCAACAGGCCCCACATTGCTGAAGACCAAGGCCATTGCTGGACGAGGCACTAGACCAAGTCCTCAAAAGAAACAGGTCGCCTTCCAAGTACCATCCTCTGATGACGAAGCTGATGATGATGAACTCGCCGAAATCATCAGAGACAGGCAAGAAAGGACCGCTAGAGTCAAAGGCACAAACGTGCCTCTGCTTTTGGTTCCAAAGTTGAGCCTCAACTTCATTGACCTCTGGCACAAGGATCCCAACACTCCTATGCCTGACCTCAACCTCACTCCTGGCCAAAGTCACATGTTGACCGCCTTCATAGGCGAGGAAAATGGAAATTTGAAAAGGCCAGAAAATTGAAGAAAGCGTGGTACAAGAAAGAGCGCTATCTGAAGAAGAACGTTGTCAAGATGACAACTTATGAACTTGTGGCTGTTCAACCTGAAATCAAAAACCTCAGTGATGAATTTGATGCCTATCATGCAGATTGGAAGTGAGCCAAAGTCAGATTTTTGAAATTGGCAAAGACATTCACCTCCAATGTTGCTACTCAAACGCACATTGAAATTCCTCAGGCTAAAGCATCTGCTCAGCCGACTGAAGAACATGCCAACACCGCTGATGAAAATCAGACTGCTGAAGAAAATGAGAGTACCAGGGCTGATGACTGCATTCCAACCGCTGATGACATTGTCAGGGCAACCACTCGTGTTGCGCCTGAAGAACAAGCCAGGCCAGCTGAGGCATCAACCGCTGAGCCTGAAGAATCTGAACCAACCAGGAAAACTGAAACAGTTGTGCCTGAAGAAACTAAACCAATTTCCTCTGCTCCTCCTGCACCAACACCAAGTACAGTTCTTCCTTCTGCAACAGAAGCGAAGAAAACCAGAGCTACAGAGCGAGCAATAGTGAAAAGGAGGAAGGCATCTGCTTCATCAAATTCTTCAGCACCGAAGAAGATGAAGATATTGAGAAGCTCTTTTGAGAATCCCATAGATGTTGTTCCCGTTTCAAGCATGCCATCAAAGGAACTCGTTC
The DNA here is from genome assembly GCF_018294505.1 of Triticum aestivum. Lineage (NCBI taxonomy): Eukaryota > Viridiplantae > Streptophyta > Magnoliopsida > Poales > Poaceae > Triticum > Triticum aestivum. Next base: position 367,684,508 of record NC_057812.1, on the reverse strand, counting down.
CCTTTGGTGAAGATTATGAGATCCCAAGCGGATCTCATGAAGATGTTCCTTCTGCTGCTTCTTCAGAGCAATTGGACGAAGAAATTGAAGTGGATAATATCCCTTCAACCCCGGTTATGTCACCGCCTATGCCTCAGTTCACAGCTGAAGAGGCATGTGTTGAAGAATTTAATGAGGAAGATGAAGACGTGGACATTGAGTGCTCCACTCTAGTGTTGAATGATGATTATTGGGATAGTCAGCACCCCAACTCTCCGCTCTTCACGCCTCTGCAGCAAATCCCTCAGTCCCAGTGCACATTGAAGTTCAAATGGGCTCTGCAGATCATCACTCCACTCCTTCCATTCATGAAGAAATTCCAGCCACTAGTGCTGATGTTAATGTTGATGAAGAATTGAAGACCCAGGCTGCTACTGAAGTAGAAACTAAAATTCCTCATTCTGTGATTCCGGATATTGTGATTCCTGAGGTTGTGATGACTTTGACTGACATGCCTCAGCCCAAGCCGAAGAATCCCTTCTCCAAGAAGCAAAAATTCAAGGCTGATGACTTCTTCCATGAGCACATATTCTTCACAGATTACAATCCGTATGACTCAGCTCATCTGCGAAGGAAGCGCTTCTGGACCACAAGCCAAGCCAACTTCTATTCTTCACCGCTTTTCGACAAGAACAAAGTGTTTGATCATGCACATATTCCTCATGTGGACATGGAACCACTGCCTTGCTTCACACCAGTCCTTAGTGTTCTTCATGAAGTTGGGCTGCTCAACTTCTGCACCGACATCATAGATTGGAATGAAAAACTAATTCTTCAATTCTACGTGACGCTGCACATCACAGGAAATGCTGAAGATGTGAATTCTTGGGTGTTGGACTGAATGACCGATAACACTCACTTCAAATCACCGGCCTCTGAATTGCTTCATGCCCTGCCTGTCAGTCCTCCCCTTGAAGGTGCGCAACTGATTTATCATGAACCTGAGCTTTCTGATCACTACATGGAAGTGTTGATGAAACCGCTGAAGCCTGGTCAATCCCCAAGGACCAAATTCCTCGTGAAGGAATTGTTGTATGTGCCACAGACTATCTATCGCATTCTGACCAAGACGTTGAGTCCAATCAAAGGCCACAACTCTAATGAAGAATAGGTTGTTGGCATCATGAAGAATCTGCTTTTCAATATCATCCATGGAGTTCCAATCAACTACAATGATTTCTTCATGAGGACTCTGGCAAATGTTGCATTATCGCCTTTTGGATTGAAGCCTTATGCTCCTTGGATTATGAGATTCCTCATATCAAGGTCTTCAATCAATTACAAGGCTGATTTGCAGAATCATGTCAGCTATTTTCCCCCAATTGAAGTCTTCAAGCGACCTATTTCCTCATCTGATGAGAAGGGCAAGGCACCTACTGTTATCGATGAAGGCATTCGTCCATTGGATGGTTAGTTCCGCAAAGCTGCATCTTACTCCACCAATGATGACTCTAACACTCATGACTCTGCAGCCAATGCTTCAAAGCAAAATCCTCATGCCACAGCTCCAAGGGTATTGACTGATCGTGAGCTTCTCCTCAGTCTTCACCAAAAGGTCGATCGCAACCATAAATGGGTCAAGCATCAGTTTGGTTCAATTCTTCAGAACATGACCATCACTCAGAATTCAGTGAAGAATAACCATTACTACCTCCATGAAGAATTTGATCGCACCTGGGCTATTCTGACTCATCTCTACGGTGAAGATGACCTCAAGAAGATGGGCTACAAGCAGGAGTTTGACTGGTCTCAGCAACCTTCGAAGAAATTCAAGAAGGTCAAAGTTCCTCACTTGGTGGCCAGCTCTTATTCTTCATCGCGCGAGACGGATGAGCATGAAGATTTGGAGGACACTGCGGCAGTCCCTACTTCAACAACCGACCCCAACAACGCTGGCACTCCTCCATCGACTCAATGATGATATTCTTCAGGGGTGTTAGTCCTCACTTTTCATCCCTTTTGGTCATTCGATGACAAAGGGGGAATTTGAGTTAGTCTTCAAGCAGGTCTATTTATATGGGCGTTCTTTTTTGCTAAGTTACAACTCTCGTTCTTCTGAAGATTTATTGGACCGAGTTGTAAACTTAAGTCTGATGGTGATCTGACACTTTTGCTATGTTCCTCTGCATGCTATTTCCTCGTGTATGATAATGCACGCATGCTGAATTACATCAGCCACCATATTGCATCATGCATTTCAAATTCTTCATATCATATGTTAAATGCGTGTATGAATTACAAGATATAGGGGATATCTCGATGATTCTACTCTTCAAATGTGCACTTCTTCAAAAGCAAATTCCACACTATGCACATCTTTAGGGGGAGTTCTTCTTTATCTTGCAATCAAATTCCTCAATATCGGTATTTACACTTCATATGTTTATCCCCGTTGAAAACTTAACCTATATTGGCATCAATCACCAAAAATGGGGAGATTGTAAGTGCATCTAGTGCCCCATAGTGATTTTGGTGTATTGAAGACTTATAGGCTAAGGGACTAATGCGTTTGTGAGTGTACACAGGTCTATAAGTCTATGTGGAGTTTGATATTTACAGAGAAAGTCGACCCCTAAAAATGGATGACTTCAACTGAAGACTTTGGATCTGAAGACTTTCCGAAGACTTTGAAAGTGAAAAAATTGGTGTGACCGTGAAGACTTGATATTCATGCGAGGAACATGAAGCGTGAAGACTTTTTTTCGTAGTTTCATTTTCTCTTTCTTGGGTCATAGGAAACACCGTACTGTTAAAGGGGGTCGAGGTAAAACTAAGGAAAAGTTTCCAGGTGATGCTCAACTCAAAATCCTACACCTACCAATCCCTACGAGTGAAGCCATTAGAAATCTCATACAGTTCAGTCAATTTCTTCAGTGACAGAGATGAAGTTCTTCTAATCTCTGAGGAATTTGTTCTGACTGAGGAGTAAGGAATTCGCCAGTGCGGATTGCCTACAAGTGAGGAACATGATAGCCCTAAGGAATTTGAACCTCAAATTTCCGACCGTTGTTGTGCTATGCGCCAACTGTCCCAAAATATCTTATCCACCTAACGGTCATATCATTGAAGGGCATTTATGTCTTATCATGTTGGGCTGCTCCCTAGGCTATAAATAGCCGGCCCCTACAACCACTAGCTGGTTGGCTGCTCCGCATGAAACTGACACTTGTCACTGAGAGCATCCCATCCTCCGAGGACTTTGAGCGAAAATCATCAAGTGAGGAAATAACCCAAAACCCCAAACCAAACACCTACAAACCCAAAGTGATTGAGCATCACTGAAGAGATTGTTCTTGTGTGAAACCGACGCTTGTTACCTATGAGGACTGTGCATCCTTCAGACGGTTAGGCGTCATGGTCTATAGTATCCAACAGGAAATTGTGGATCGCCGGGTGACCAAGTTTGTGAAAGTTTGGAAGTCACCTGAAGACTTGCCACGAGTGATTGGAAGAGGTCTGTGTGACCTTAGTTCAAGGAGAATACGGTGAGGACTGTGTGTCCGGGACTGCGTGTCCTCAGTTTTAAATACCTAGCCGCTCTAACCAGACATACAACTGTCACAACAGTTGGAACTGGTCTACCAAATCATTGTCTTCACCGAGCTTACTGGTTCTATTTCCTCAACCCTTTTATTTCTTCATTACTGTGTTGTGTGCCTGTTCATATCTGTTTGAAGACTTTGACTGAAGACATTCTCAATTTCCTCAGTTCAATTTCTTCTAACTGTTTGTCTTCATCCTGTTTTATCATGTGCTTATGCTTTTTGTACTCTGTGTTTGTTTCCTATTCATCATGATGTCCATGCTTATGTTATGTCATATCTGTATCTGAGTACTTTTTCCGCTGCAAGTAGTTCTTCCCTGAGGAATTTCATCACCCTGAAATTCCTTAGTGAAGAATTCTTAAATATCACCTATTCACCCCCCCCTCTAGTCGACTTAACGCACTTTCAGTAACACGTAGTAGGTGACTATAACTTACAAGATCGGATCTAGAACATGGATATAATGATGATAACATAAACGGTTCAGATCTGAAATCATGGCACCCGAGCCCAAAGTGACAAGCATTAAGCATAGCAAAGTCATAGCAACATCAATCTAAGAACATAGTGGATACTAGGGATCAAGCCCTGACAAAACAAACTCGATTACATGATGATCTCATCCAACTCCTCACCGACTAGCGAGCCTACGAAGGAATTACTCACTCCCGGTGGGGAGCATCATGGAATTGGCGATGGAGAAGGGTTGGTGATGATGAATAACGAAGATCCCCTCTCCGGAGCCCCAAGTGGACTCCAGATCTGCCCTCCTGAGGAAGAACAGGGCTTGCCGGCGGCTCCGTCTCGTGGATCGTGATAATTCTTTATCCCTGATTTTTTTCTCCAAAAATAGGATTGTATAGCATTGGTTTCAGGGTCAGCGGGGCCACCAGGTGGGGACAACCCACTTGGGCACGCCAGGAGAGGGGGGCACGCCCTGGTGGGTTGTGCCCACCCAGGTGCCCCTCTCCGGCAGGTCTTGGCTCCAGAAATTCTTATTATTGATATAAAAAAATCCTCACAAAGCTTCGTTCCATTCCGAGAACTTTTATTTATGCACAAAAACAACACCATGGTAGTTCTGCTGAAAACAATGCCAGTCTGGCATTAGTTTCATTCAAATGATGCCAATTAGAGTCCAAAACAATAGGAAAAGCGTTAGCAAAAGTAGATACGTTGGAGATGTATCAACTCCCCCAAGCTTAAACCCTTGCTTGTCCTCAAGCAATTCAGTTGATAAGCTGAAAGTGGAAAAGAAAAACTTTTGTGAACTCTTTTGCTCTTGTTTGCATAAATAAGTTTAAATAGCACCCAGGTTTTCAGCCAACATTATCACTAACCATGTCGACAATAACTCTTAAAGATTATAATGACTCATATCAATGACATAATTAGCTAGCGAGCAATAATAGGATATCTCAAACAGCAACACGTTGTCAAAACAACCATCATATAATATGACAATAGTGGTATCTCGCTAGCCCTTTCTGAGACCGCAAAACATAAATGCAGAGCACCTCCAAAGTTCAAGCAGCAACTAAACATTGTAATTCATGGTAGAAAAGATGCAGTCATGATGCACCCAACATTAGCTACACACAATGCATAAATCATGACAATTGTGCTCTTCTCAGTTTCTGGCGCTTCTTTTAGAAGGTGATGACACAACATAAAAGTAAATAGATAGTCCCTTCGCAGAGGGAAGCAGTGATTCATGGAGGTGCCATAGCTCAATTTTTAAAACAGGGGTAAATGATTATTTTGAGGCATGCACCCTTCTCATTTACTTCACGACTATCAGTTATCAATAGCTCCCATGCTAAACAAGCTAGTGGCAGTTCCCAAGCGATAAAAGTAAAGGTTTTGACTCCATTGAGAGTTTTTGTTTGATTATTTGAGCTATTAACGCTTTTTGTATTTTGTAGTTTGGGACTGGGCATCCCTAATACCGCCCTTTTCTCGTGCGATGGCGAGTGAATAAACACTCGACCTAAGAATAACCCGCTTAGCATGGAATACCGACTACCTCCTGTCGTTCCATGAACGATCCAGGCACACAAAATGGATATTTTTAGAAGTTTTTAGAGGTGGCACATGCAAATTTACTTGGGACGGTAGGGTAATACCGTATATAGGTAGGTATTGTGGACTCATCTGGAATAACTTTGGGTTCAAGGTTTTTGATGTACAAGCAGAACTCCCACTTAGTACAGGCGAAGGCTAGAAATTAGATTGAGAAGCGGCCAGCTAGAGAGCAACAACGATCATAACCATGCATTATGCATAAGTAACATTGGACACTAGCATGAGTAGGATATGAACACCATGAACATAAATATCATAGAGGCTATGTTGGTTTTGATTCAACTACATGCATGAACATGTGCCAAGTCAAGCCACTCGAACATTGAGAGGAGGATACTATATCATCATACTACATCACAATCATTTTAACGCAATGTTGATATCCAAGATAAATCATTATTGACTCCCGGCTACTTATGCATCACATGAGAAACTATAATCTCTAATTGTCATTGCAAACATGTTTAATCATAATAGGCTAAATCATGGATACTAGGTTAAACATATTTACACAGATAGAACAAGTCGAGTTCATACCAGTTTCTCTCTGCCACGGCCAGTTCATCGAATGTCTTCATTATTGCCTTTCACTTGCACGATCGAATGATATGAAAATAATAGTAATGCAAGAGTGCCATGGACTAAGCTGGAATCTGCAAAACATTTTATTCAACAGGAGAAAACAAGGTAAAATGGGCTCTTTATTAGTTCAACAATTATTCATATGAGAGCCACTCAACATTTTCATCGTGGTCTTCTCCTTGGTACAACTCAAATAAAAAGAAAAGAAATTCAGAGAAACACACTGAAATATTTTTGGAGTTTTTGCTTTTGTCGAACATGCAAATAAAAGAGAAAAGAAAAAACGATAAAAACTATTTACACGGGAAAGCTCCCAATAAGCAAAAGAAGAACAGGAAAACTTTTTGGGTTTTCTTTTTAATAATAATACTAAGAATTCATAGAAAGTAAATTAACTATAACTAATTTTTGGGTTTTTTCTAAAGTTTTTCAAACACACAAGAAGAAAGCAAGGAAATAAATCTAAGCATGGATGATACAATGAAAAAGTGTGGACAACGACAAATGGAATAAGTGGACATGAATGTGAAGTCGGTGGAAACACATACTCCCCCAAGCTTAGGCTTTTGGCCTAACTTGGTAGTCGATCAATAGCCTGGAGGGTAGTAGTCGGCGTGGTAGCTCATGGAGGCTCTTGGTGCGGAAGTCTCGGCCTGCCGGGCTGCTACCACTGCTGCGTTATGAGCTCGGGCCTCGCTCTCAAGAACAATATATCTCCCCTTGCTGTGATAATCAAAAAAAGAGCAGGCGCAGGCAAATATGTGTGCACAAAAGATGTTTGGTTAAACATTAGACTGTAAGTGAAATTATCAACCTTTCCCTTAAGGATCTTATGCTCTTTTGAAGTTTCAAAATCTAAATACTGCATGGGTAGGATAGTATCTAAGGGCAAAGGTGAAACACCCAGCCCTCGTGCTAAACGCCTGGCATAAATTCCGCCATAGAACCAGCCACTGTTAGCATTATGCTAAAGTCTGCGTGCGACAATTGCTCCAAGGTTATAATTCCTTTCACGAGTGAGAGCAGTGTGAATGAGGCTCAAGTCTGGCGCACAAAGTATGCTACAGTCTTGCTTGTCTACTATGCATTTCCCATTAAATAATGTAAAATACTAAATTGCGGGAAAGTAAATGTTCTTTATTCTTCCTTGTCTCACCCCCCTATTTTCACCGTAACAAAGGCTAGTCAAGAAAGACTCGAACTCATCCCTGGGTGGCTCATCAAGAAAACCTCAAAATGGAAGTTTGCAATGGTAAGCAAAATTCTCCAGTGGAATAGTAAATGGTTTATCATAAAGCATAAACGACACCCTAGACTCACATGGAAAATATTTAAATCCTTTGACAAATGATTCAGTGAGAAGTTGGTGTTGTTCACACTTGTCTGGAAGATAGGGACCGAGACCAGCATTGTGAACATATTGCTCAAATTCCTCCTTAATGCCCACACGCACCATATACTCATCGCAAGGCCATAAGCATGTTTTGGTGGCGGCATCTCGCGTGGAACTTTCACTTGGTTCAACATAAGACCGGCGAGCAGAACTGTCACTAGAAGATGCCCCCGAGGATCGTCTCCTCGAAGAACTCCTTCCAAATAGTATCATCATGTCCGCGTACAATTTTCTGAAAAATAAAAATTTTGGGGTGACAAAAATTTGTCAAGAAAACTTTATAAAATTGATAGCAACTACTCATAAGGATACATAGAAGCCATAGCAGGCATTCAAACTACTTAGAACACTAAGAATTTAACATGCAAGCACATCTACAGCAGCACCAAGAGTAGCTAATTATTCAAAATATAAACCACTAAAGCAAAAACTAATTGGACAAATGGTGGAGTGACATACCAAGCAACAATCCCCTGAAACAGTTTCGGAGAAGGAGCTTCGAGCAAAGAGATCGAAATCCGCGAGTTTGAGCTCAAGAACACGGGAGAGAGAGCAACGGAGATTTTTTCTGGAGGTAAGTGATGATGTGAGATGAAGAGATAAGTGAGGGGACCCACGTGGGGACAACAACCCACAAGGGCGCGCCTGGGGGTTCTAGCATGCCCAGGTGGGTTGTGCCCACCTGGTGCACCTCCCTCTGGTATTATTTGCACCAGAAATTCAGAAATATTCACAAAAAATCGTGTAAAATTTTCAGGGCATTGTGAGAACTTTTATTTTTGGGTTATTTTTTTGTTGCACTGGAAATTTAGAAAACTGACAAAACATGGCATTTTATTTTATTTAACTAATAAAAACAGAAAACAAAAGGCAAGGACAGAAGGTAGTGCTTACTAAATTCATCAACTTCATATCGTTCAAAAATGATCCATTAATAAGGTTGATCAGGTCTTATTAACAACCACTTTAGATTAGCATGAAATTGAAGAACTTTCGTAAATCACTAAGTTACCTCAGTGGGGATATGCATTTCCCCAACAATAAGTATTTCATATTTCTTTTTGACAGTAGGTAGAGGTATTTGAAAACTTCCAATAGTGATTGCCGGAGATGTTTCAATAACATTAATACCATTCACTTGGAATTGTTTCTTCGAAAAGTGCACCGTATGCTCATTGCCATTAATATGAAAAGTGACCTTGCTTTTATTGCAATCAATAACAGCCCTTGCAGTATTCAAGAAGGGTCTACCAAGGATAATCGACATGTTGTCGTCCTCGGGCATCTCAAGTATAACAAAGTCAGTCAAATAGTAACATTAGCAACAAGAACGGGCACATCCTCATAGATACTGATAGGTATGGCAGTTGATTTGTCAGCCATTTGTAAAGATATTTTAGTAGGTGTGAGTTTATTCAAGTCAAGTCTTTTATATAAAGAGAAAGGCATAACACTAACACCAGCTCCTAAGTCACACAAAGCAGTTTTCACATAATTCGTTTTGATAGAGCAAGGTACAGTTGGTATTCTCGGATCTCCAAGTTTTTTAGGTACTCCATCTTTAAAAGTGTATTTAGTGGAGATTTCAGCTTCCGGTATTTTTCTCTTATTTGTGATGATGTCTTTCATATACTTTGCATAAGGAGGCATTTTCAAGATATCAGTCAAGCAAGTACGCAAAAAGACTGGCCTCAGCATCTCAGCGAAGCGTTCAAATTCTTCATCATCTTTCCTTTTAGTTGACTTGGGTGGAAAAGGCATAGGTTTTTGAACCCGCGGTTCTCTTTCTTTACAGTGTTTTCTAGCAATGAAGTCTCTTTTATCATATCTTTTATTTTTAGGTTGTGGGTTATCAAGATCAACAGGTGGTTCTATCTCAACATCATTGTATGGTTCTTTATCATTGGTTGGTTGAGATTCTTCATGAACCTCATCATTATCTTTTTCATTATCACTAGGCGAGTGTTCATTACCAGATTGAGTTTCAGCATATGAGGTAGAAACTTCATTATCATTGTCAGGAGGTTTTTCTATTTCAGGTTCACTAGGAGCATGTGAATTCCTATCATTCTTCTTTTCCTTTTTATTTCTGGAAGAATTAGGTGCACTAGTGTTAGCGCTTTGTGAATCTTGCTCAATTATTTTAGGGTGTCCCTCAGGATAAAGTGGTTCCTGAGTCATCTTACCTCCTCTAGTTGCAACTCTAATAGCAAAGTCATGCATATTATTATTCATTTTATCAAGCAATTCTCTTTGAGATTTAGCAACTTGTTCTAACTGCGTTTGAACCATAGAAGCATGCTTTCCAACACCTCTAACATCATTTGATATTTTAAATAACAAGTCACTGAAGCGAGCAATCATATCAGAATTATATTTCAATTGTTTCATAACATTTGCATTGAAGTGATCTTGTTTTCTAATGTAGTTTTCAAACTCATAAAGGCATTGGCTAGGATGCATATTGTGAGGATTATCACTATCATTAAACTTCATAAGAGAATTTATCTCTACCACCTTAGGCAGTGATGGTGTCTTAAGCCCATGTATTTCTTCAATAGGAGGTAAATTTTTAACATCCTCAACTTTAATACCTTTTTCCATCATAGATTTCTTTGCCTCTTGCATATCTTTAGGCGGTGGTTCGGGAATAGTCCAATCATCATAGTTTTTTGATATGTTATTCAATAATTCTTCAGCTTGTCCAACAGTTCCTTCCCTGAAAACACAACCAGCACAACTATCTAGGAAGTCCCTAGAAGCATCGATTAGTCCATTAAAGAAGATATCAAGTATTTCATTTTTCTTAAGAGGATGATCAGGAAAAGCATTAAGTAACTGGCAAAGCCTCCCCCAAGCTTGTGGGAGACTCTCTTCTTTAGTTTGCACAAAGTTAAATATTTCCTGTAAGGCAACTTGTTTCTTATGAGCAGGAAAATATTTTTCAGAGAAGTAGTAAATCATATCCTGAGGACTACGCACACAACTAGGAGCAAGAGTATTGTACCAAGCTTTAGCATCACCCTTTAATAAGAAAGGAAATAATTTGAGAATAAAATAGTAGCAAGACTTCTCATCATGAGTAAAAAGGGTGGCTATATCATTCAACTTAGTAAGATGTGCCACAACAGTTTCAGTTTCATAACCATGGAAAGAATCAGATTCAACCAAAGTAATTAACTCTGGGTCGACAAAGAATTCATAATCCTTATCATCAATAAAGATAGGTGCAGTAGCAAACTTAGGATCACATTTCATTCTAGCATTCAGAGATTTTTCTTTATACTTGTGTAGTAATTTCTCTAGATCATCTCTATCATTACAAGCAAGAATATCTCTAGTAGTTTCTTCACTCATAACATAACCTTATGGTACCTTAGGCAATTCATATCTAGGAAGTCTAGTTCTAGCAGGTGTTTCAGGAGTTTCAGTTTCAAGCTCATCATCAGATTCAACAACATCATGTTGTATTATTCTAACAATTTTTTCATCAATAAATTCACCAAGTGGCACATCATCATTATCTAGCAAGGTACTAGCATCATCGTAAGAATCATCCATAGTAGAAGTAGCATCATCAATAACTTGCGACATATCAGAATTAATAGCATGTGGTGGTGTTGCAAGTTTATTCATAACAGAAGGTGAATCTAAAGCAGAACTGGATGGTCGTTCCTTACCTTCCCTCGTCCTTGAGGGAAATATCTAAGTCTTAGGATCCTTCAGATTCTTCATAATGATAAATTGACAATAATCCCAAGTGACTCAACAAATATAGCTATGCTCCGCGGCAACAGCGCCAGAAAAAAGTCCTGATAACCCACAAGTCTAGGGTATCGCCACAGTTTTTGAGGGTAGAGTATTCAACCCAAATTTATAGATTCGACACAAGGAGAGCCAAAGAATACTTGAAGGTATTAGCAGCTGAGTTCAATTCGACCACACCTAGAGACTAATTATCTGCATCAACGTGATCAGTAGCAAAGTAATATGATAGTTTTGATAGTAGTGACAGCAGCAATAGTAACGGTAACAGTGATAGCAGTATTTTTGTAGCAAGCGTAACAGTGAAGATAGCAGTAGTAACTTCGTAGAAACAATATATGATAAATTCGTAGGCATTGGATCGGTGACTTGTTGGATGATATTCATCATGTGACAGCTATAACCTAGGGCTATTCGGCACTAGCTCCAATTCATCGATATAATGTAGGCATGTATTCCGTAAATAGTCATACGTGCTTTATTAAAAGAACTTGCATGACATCTTTTGTCCTACCCTCCCGTGGCAGCGAGGTCCATATTGGAAACTAAGGGGTATTAAGGCCTCCTTTTTATAGAGAACTGGAACAAGCCCTAATACGTAGTAGGTGACTATAACTTGTCACTCCGGGGTTACCAGATCATAACATGTAGTAGGTGACTATAACTTGCAAGATCGGATCTAGAACATTGATATAATGATGATAACATAAACGGTTCAGATCTGAAATCATGGCACCTGGACCCAAAGTGACAAGCATTAAGCATAGCAAAGTCATAGCAACATCAATCTAAGAATATAGTGGATACTAGGGATCAAGCCCTAACAAAACTAACTCGATTACATGATGAATCTCATCCAACTCCTCACCGACCAGCGAGCCTACAAAGGAATTACTCACTCCAAGTGGGGAGCATCATGGAATTGGCGATGGAGAAGGGTTGGTGATGATGAAGAACGAAGATCCCCCTCTCCAAAGCCCCAAACGGACTCCAGATCTGCCCTCCCGAGGAAGAACGGGGCTTGGCGGCAGCTCCGTCTTGTGGATCGCGATAATTCTTTCTCCTTGATTTTTTCTCCGAAAATAGGATTTTATAGCATTGGTTTCGGGGTCTGATAGAGGCAAAGGTGTCCCGTCTTTCGATGAGAAGATGGATATCGCTTTGGTGGCAGTCGACTTTGACGATCCAACTACGAACGTGCGAGGACGTCGCGCCTTAGCAATCGCTAAACCAACTCCGAGAAGTTATTGACCACGCCGGAGCACGATCAACCTGACCACGAGGGTCTGTTTCCTGCGAGCAAACGAAGAACAAGCAAGAAACTGAGATTGCAATCTGGATATTGCGAATATAAGATGAAAGCTTTATTGATCAAGGTGGGGTTCTGTGACGCCTTTGTCTGGTCGTTGAACACAAACGAAGTACGCGAAGTTGTAGCTATGGCGAACTTTTAATCTAAACAAAACCCGAAGTCTAAACGATGCCCTAAGGGCTGTATATATGGAGGAAGAGGGGGGAATTTCGTGTCCCTTGGTGGAGGGGTCCGAAATCAACCCTATCTCTTGTTTCCCCACACATACGTACTCTAAAAATAGCCTATACTTATGTATTTCGAAATTACATGGGCCTGGCCCAATAATAAGGTGACGCGGCACCTAAAATATCCTCGGGACGAAATTTATGAAGTGGCATCTTGTATATTCCGTCCAAGGCTTCATGCACCCATTATGGTGGCTTCAAAGTCCTGAAATCATCACTTGTAACTCCGTTCTTGTTCCCCTTGCGCATGCCATCATCTCCATGCTTGTTCTTGCTCCAATGTTCATCCTTCTCCAAGCTAGGCCCTTCATTTGTAAGCAAAACAAATGTATCCAATTTAGGCAGCATCATATTCTCATGAACATTAGAATCATTACCAAGAAACGGAAGTACGTGGTAATTTAGTTGGCGTGCACGAGCTCTAGTAATTGGTCCAGTATGTATAGCAGCAGGGGCTGTGGGCGTAACAATTGTATTGATGTCCTCATCATCCTCCCCTTCTTGAAATGAAGTCGTCCTCGACGAAAGTTCATCTTCCTCACCCAAATAAGGCTTCAAATCTGCAATGTTAAAAGTGGGACTAACCCCAAAATCTGCAGGCAGCTCAAGTTTATATGCATTATCATTTATTTTCTCTAACACCTTAAAGGGACCATCAACACGTGGCATTAACTTTGATTTGCGCAAATTAGGAAATCTATCCTTACGCAAATGTAACCAAACAAGATCTCCAGGTGCAAACACAACATGTTTTCTACCCTTATCTCCAGCAAGTTTATATTTAGCATTCATACGCTCAATGTTTTCCTTAGTTAACTCATGCATTTTTAAAATCAATTCAGCACGTTGTTTAGCATCAAAATTAACCTTCTCCGAAGATGGAAGAGGCAACAAATCAATAGGTGCACGAGGTAGGAAACCATACACAACTTCAAAAGGGCACATCTTAGTAGTAGAATGCAATGAACGATTATAAGCAAATTCAATATGAGGCAAGCATTCCTCCCACATTTTCTTATTATTCTTCAAAACAGCCCTAAGCATAGTAGACAACGTTCTATTGACTACTTCAGTTTGTCCATCAGTTTGGGGGTGACAAGTAGTACTAAAAAGCAGTTTAGTCCCCAACTTAGCCCATAAACATCTCCAAAAATGGCTAAGAAATTTAGTATCACGATCTGAAACAATAGTATTTGGCACACCATGCAAGCGAATAATTTCACGAAAGAACAACTCAGCAACATTAACAGCATCATCGCTTTTATGACATGGTATAAAGTGTGCCATTTTCGAGAATCTATCCACGATAACAAATATGCTATCCCTCCCCTTCTTTGTTCGAGGTAAACCTAAAACAAAGTCCATATATATATCCTACCAAGGAACACTAGGTACAGGCAAAGGCATATATAAACCATGAGGATTGAGTCGTGACTTAGCTTTTTGACATGTAGTGCAGCGAGCAATAAAACGCTCAACATCCCGTCTCATCTTTGGCCAAAAGAAATGTGTAGCAAGTACGTCCTCCGTCTTCTTCACGCCAAAGTGTCCCATTAATCCTCCTCCATGCGCCTCCTGCAACAACAAAAGACGAACGGAGCTAGCTGGAATGCATAGCTTGTTAGCACGAAACACAAATCCATCGTTAACGACGAACTTGTTCCACATTCTTCCTTCTTTACAATTCTGCATTACATCTTTAAAATCAGCATCATGCACATATTGATCTCTGATGGTCTCCAAACCAAATATTTTGAAGTCAAGTTGTGAAAGCATAGTATATCGGCGAGACAATGCATCAGCAATAACATTTTCTTTTCCCTTCTTGTGTTTAATGACATAAGGAAAAGTCTCAATGAATTCAACCCATTTAGCATGTCTACGATTCAGTTTAGCTTGACTTTTAATATGTTTCAAAGATTCATGAACAAGAGCATATAATTCTTTGGGCCATTTAGCATGTCTACGATTCTTTGGGCCATAAATAATATTGCCATGTTTCTAAAGTCTGAACAAGAGCATATAATTCTTTATCATAAGTAGAATAATTCAGACTAGGCCCACTCAATTTTTCAAAAAAGTATGCAACAGGTTTGCCATCTTGTAATAACACACCGCCTAATCCAATTCCACTAGCATCACATTCAAGCTCAAAAGTCTTATTAAAATCAGGAAGTTGGAGTAAAGGAGCATGTGTCAACTTATCTTTCAATACCGAGAAGGCTTCTTCCTGTGCGGTACCCCAAAGAAAAGGAACATCTTTCTTTGTAAGCTCATTGAGAGGTGCAGCAATGGTGCTGAAATCTCTCACAAAACGCCTATAGAATCCAGCGAGGCCAAGAAAACTCCTCACTTGTATGACCATTTTGGGCTGCGGCCAACTCTCAATAGCTTCAATCTTGGCTTTATCAACTTCAATTCCCTGTGGAGTAACAACATAGCCAAGAAAAGATACTCGGTCGGTGCAAAAGGTGCACTTCCCAAGGTTACCAAACAAACGTGCATCACGTAGAGCAATAAAAACAGCACGTAAATGTTCCAAATGTTCTTCCAAAGATCTGCTATAAATCAATATGTCATCAAAGTAAACTACCACAAATCGTCCAATGAAAGCACGTAAAACTTCGTTCATTAATCTCATGAAAGTACTAGGTGCATTAGTTAACCCAAAAGGCATGACTAACCACTCATATAATCCAAACTTAGTTTTAAATGCTGTTTTCCATTCATCTCCCAATTTCATACGAATTTGATGGTATCCACTACGCAAATCAACTTTGGAGAATATTGTAGAGCCACTCAATTCATCAAGCATATCATCGAGCCTAGGAATAGGATGACGATAACGAATAGTAATATTATTAATGCCTCTACAATCAACACACATACGTGATGTACCATCCTTTTTCAGCACTAGAATAATAGGAACAGCACAAGGACTAAGGGATTCGCGTATATAACCTTTGTCGAGAAGCTCTTGTACTTGACGCATAATCTCCTTCGTCTCCTCTGGATTGGTACGGTATGGTGCACGGTTTGGCAGTGAAGCACCGGGAATTAAGTCAATCTGATGCTCAATCCCTCGAATAGGCGGTAATCCCGGTGGCACGTCTTGTGGAAAGACGTCAGCGAACTCCTGCAAAATGTTAGTGACAGCAGGAGGCAAAGAGGAAGGCACGTCCTCGAATGAAAATAATGCCTCTTTGCACACAAAAGCATAGCAAACAGATTTGCTGAAATCTAGCTCATCAATATCAGATTTGGTGGCAAATAAACATGCACTTTTCAATTTAATTTCAGAAGCAACACTAGATGGTTTATTATTAGGCTTCATTTGTTGCTCAAATTCTTTTGCCACAATCTGATTTTCACTCTTATTCTTCTCCTGTTTTGCTTTATTAGCTCTATTAATATCATCTTTCAAAATGGAATCAGGAGTCATAGGAAGCAAAGTAATATTTTTATCCTTATGAACAAGAGTATAGTGATTGTTTCTACCATGGTGTACAGAGTTTTTATCAAATTGCCATGGTCTACCAAGTAATAAGGAACATGCTTGCATAGGTACCACATCACAATCAACATAATCAGCATATGTAGAGATACTAAAATGCACACGAACAGTACGTGTTACCTTAACCTTGCCGCTGTTGTTGAACCATTGGATGTAGTAAGGATGTGGATGTGGTCTTGTGGTGAGAGAAAGCTTCTCCACCATCTCCATGCTAGCCAAGTTGTTGCAGCTCCCTCCGTCTATTATGACGCGCACAGAACGTTCCTTCACAACTCCCTTGGTATGGAACAAATTGTGCCTCTGATTTTGCTCAGCTTGTGTGACCTGCACACTCAAAACACGTTGAGCAACTAAACATTCATACCTGTCAGCGTCTTCAGGAGCCATGTATTGCGTCTCATGATCAGAATCATCTCCACCATGTTCTTCACGTGTAATAAGAGCCAAAGTCTCCTCATCATAGTCACTAGCGGACTCATATCCACCATCTGCGGTAGCAATCATCACACGCGGAGATTTGCATTCTCTCGCATAATGACCTCCTCCCTTACAACGACGACAAATAATATCACTCGTGTGCCCTGTTGATGCCATGGAAGAAGAAGAACTTTGTGCAGGCCCAGCAGGTGCGCTCTTGGCAGATAATGGTGGTTGTGCCTGTTTTCTTGTATCACGATTGGAGGAGGCACCTGATTGAGGTGCTGGTGCAGTTGAAGTAGAAGATGCACGCGGTGTCCATGATGAAGGTCGGCCTGCAGAAAAGTTAGATCGCGCCAATGCTTGTCGATCCTGCACTTCACGTTCAGCTTTACAAGCAAGATGGAATAAACGAGTGATATTAGTATACTCCTTATAGTCTAGAATGGTCTGAATCTCTCTATTTAATCCACCCAGAAAACGTGCAAGCATAGCTTCATTCTCCTCAACAATACCACATCTAATCATGCCAGTTTGTAATTCCAGATAATATTCTTCTACAGAATTTTTCCCTTGTCTTAAACGCTGCAATTTTTGAAGCAATTCACGTTGATAATATGGTGGAACCCAACGCGTACGCATAGCAGTTTTCAAAGCAGCCCAAGTAGTTGGAATATGATATAATCTACAATGTTCAGACCACCATACACATGCAAAACTAGTGAAAGCACAAACAGCAGCAGCAACCCGTCTCTCCTCGGGATATTGTAAACATGTAAAACGTTGTTCAGTTTCTAACTCCCAATAAGATATATATCAGGAACATATCTACCCTCAAATGGTGGAATATTCAATTTCAGTTTAGGAATATGCACATCATCTCGTACCTGAGGTGGTGGTGCAGGCCTACCATTACGAATATATACCTGAGGTCGACCTGCTGGTGGTGGTGCTGGTGGGTGCACGTAGTTCTGATTTTGATCAACCTCATCCTCATAATCGCCCGCATACTCATCATCCTCCTGGGTACCAGCAGCAGCAGTAGCAGGAGCCAAAGAAGCATCAATAACAGGAACAGCAGCACCAGAAGTTTGGCCATCCTCAATAGGAACACGCTTCGCTCGTCCATACTGATTCGGAAGGATGCGTTGTTGTTGGTGTTGCAGAGGTGCGATAGGTGCAGCCGGCGGTGGTGGTGGTAAACGCGCGAGCAATTCATTAAACTTGCTGTCAAGCTTTGTTTCGAACGTATTCTCCATGCCATCTATCTTCTCCATGGCCTCGTCAAATCTGTTTAGAACATCTTGCACCTGTCCACTCATCATTTGCTGAAATTTATCATGTAGCTGTTTGTTCGTCAGGTTCTCCCAGTCAGTCTCGTCGGCTTGTGATCCTGGCATGGTTAGAAGCAATATAAACACACAGGAATATGATCCTACAGACTACTAACAAGAGGTGGTGGTGGGTGTCACAAATCCGTCAAGCAAATCTCAAATTCTTACCAGTTCTTACCCAGCAGCAGGCGGTGATCGGCAACCGTTGTAGTCAAAAACTCTCAAAGCTTGGATAGAGCGATTACCAGGGAGAGTCAAACGCACGACGTAGATGTATGTGGAGCTGGGAAGGCTTATAATATGGTAGCAAAAAGGGTCAGCAATAATCAATTCAGAGATGCAAAGTTGAATAAACGCTCAACGACGGTACTGTGCTGGTCCTAGGCTAGACTATGCTAGAGACGCGATCCTAGAACACCAACAAAATCACGGCGCGACACGTAAACAAGGGAAAAGCACACTCTGGATTTTTTTTGCTCTTTTTTTTGCGCTATTTTTTTTTGCGCTGCTTTTTTTTGCGAAAAATCACTATGATGGCGAGTGTCTCAAAACTCTTCCTAGGTCAAACTGACAGGATGGACACGAAATTTTTTCGACCAATTTTTTTTTCGACTGCCCGGACCCAAAAACTGGAAACGGGTCAAAAAAAAACTTCCTATAATGGCACCTGTCTCAAAACACTCAGAAACACCTAAAAATAGGATAGCTAGAAATTTTTTCGAAAAATGCGTTTTCGAAAAATTTTGGGCCTAAACGGAGGGTGGTTTCCGGACTCTTTTTTTTCCGAAACCTACTCTGGCAAGGAAACACGAATCGGAATCTAGATGGATCTCGAAAACAAACCTAATATGACAAGAACTCGGATTGGTGGTGGATATATGGTAGTAGATGGCAGCGGTGGTGGTATATGACAGCGGTGGTGGTATATGGATACGGATTCGAAGCGGTGGCGGATAAGCGGTGGTGGTAGATGGCAGGGGCGATGATGATGGTGCGGCGGCGGCGTGACAACTTATGACCAGAACTCGAAACTCTAAAAGACTAGACTCTAAGACCAGCAACTAGACACGACGATGCAACCGCAAATTCAACAAAGCAAAACCCTAAAAAGATTATACAAAGGCTCAGATTGGTTCGGATATGATGAACTAACCCTAATTTTTTTTTGGCTTTTTCGTGGACTGTAGGTATGAAGCACAGACTCAATCTAAACTACGAAAAACTGTAAAATCTCACCGAGCAACCTGGAAATCTGATACCACTTGATAGAGGCAAAGGTGTCCCGTCTTTCGATGAGAAGATGGATATCGCTTTGGTGGCAGTCGACTTTGACGATCCGACTACGAACGTGCGAGGACGTCGCGCCTTAGCAATCGCTAAACCAACTCCGAGAAGTTATTGACCACGCCGGAGCACGATCAACCTGACCACGAGGGTCTGTTTCCTGCGAGCAAATGAAGAACAAGCAAGAAACTGAGATTGCAATCTGGATATTGCGAATATAAGATGAAAGCTTTATTGATCAAGGTGGGGTTCTGTGACGCCTTTGTCTGGTCGTTGAACACAAACGAAGTACGCGAAGTTGCAGCTATGGCGAACTTTTAATCTAAACAAAACCCGAAGTCTAAACGATGCCCTAAGGGCTGTATATCTGGAGGAAGAGGGGGGAATTTCGTGGCCCTTGGTGGAGGGGTCCGAAATCAACCCTATCTCTTGTTTCCCCACAAATACGTTGATGAGGACATCAATAAAATTGTTACACCCACAGCCCCTGCTGCTATACATACTGGACCAATTACTAGAGCTCGTGCACGCCAACTAAATTACCAGGTACTTTCGTTTCTTGGTAATGATTCTAATGTTCATGAGAATATGATGCTGCCTAAATTGGATACATTTGGGCCTAGCTTGGAGAAGGATGAACATTGGAGCAAGAACAAGCATGGAGATGACGGCATGCGCAAGGGGAACAAGAACGGAGTTACAAGTGATGATTTCAGGACTTTGAAGCCACCATAATGGGTGCATGAAGCCTTGGATGAAATATACAAGATGCCACTTCATAAATTTTGTCCCGAGGCTATTTTAGGTGCTGCGTCACCTTATTATTGGGCCAGGCCCATGTAATTTCGAAATACATAAGTATAGGCTATTTTTAGAGTCCGTATGTGTGGGGAAACAAGAGATAGGGTTGATTTCGGACCCCTCCACCAAGGGCCACGAAATTCCCCCCCCCCTCTTCCTCCATATATACAGCCCTTAGGGCATCGTTTAGACTTTGGGTTTTGTTTAGATTAAAAGCTCGCCATAGCTGCAACTTCGCGTACTTCGTTTGTGTTCAACGACCAGACAAAGGCGTCACAGAACCCCACCTTGATCAATAAAGCTTTCATCTTATATTCGCAATATCTAGATTGCAATCTCAGTTTCTTGCTTGTTCTTCGTTTGCTTGCAGGAAACAGACCCTCGTGGTCAGGTTGATCGTGCTCCGGCGTGGTCAATAACCTCTCGGAGTTGGTTTAGCGATTGCTAAGGCGCGACATCCTCGCACGTTCGTAGTCGGATCGTCAAAGTCGACTGCCACCAAAGCGATTTCCATCATCTCATCGAAAGACGGGACACCTTTGCCTCTATCAAGTGGTATCAGATTTCCAGGTTGCTCGGTGAGATTTTACAGTTTTTCGTAGTTTAGATCGAGTCTATTCTTCATACCTACAGTCCACGAAAAAGCCAAAAAAAAATTAGGGTTAGTTCATCATATCCGAACCAATCTGAGCCTTTGCATAATCTTTTTAGGGTTTTGCTTTGTTGAATTTGCGGTTGCATCGTCGTGTCTAGTTGCTGGTCTTAGCGTTAGTCTTTTAGAGTTTCGAGTTCTGGTCATAAGGTGTCACGCCGCCGCCGCTCCATCATCATCACCCCTGCCATCTACCACCACCGCTTATCCGCCACCGCTTCGAATCCGTATCCATATACCACCACAGCTGTCATATACCACCACCGCTGCCATCTACCACCATATATCCACCACCAATCCGAGTTCTTGTCATATTAGGTTTGTTTTCGAGATCCATCTAGATTCCGATTCGTGTTTCCTTGCCGGAGTAGGTTTCAGAAAAAAAAATAGTCCGGAAACCACGCTCCGTTTAGGCCCAAAATTTTTCGAAAACGCATTTTTCAAAAAAAAAATCTGGCTATCCTATTTTTAGGTGTTTCTGAGTGTTTTGAGACACGTGCCATTATAGGAAGTTTTTTTTGACCCGTTTCCAGTTTTTGGGTCCGGGCAGTCAAAAAAAAAATTGGTCAAAAAAATTTCGTGCCCATCCTGTCAGTTTGAGCTAGGAAGAGTTTTGAGACACTCGCCATTATAGTGATTTTTCGCAAAAAAAAAAGCAGCGCAAAAAAAAAGAGCGCAAAAAAAAGAGCGAAAAAAAAATTTCCAGAGTGTGCTTTTCCCTTGTTTACGTGCCGCGCCGTCATTTTGTTCGTGTTCTAGGCTCGCGTCTCTAGCACAGTCTAGCCTAGGACCAGCACAGTACCGTCGTTGAGCGTTTATTCAACTTTGCATCTCTGAATTGATTATTGCTGACCCTTTTTGCTACCATATTATAAGCCTTCCCAGCTCCACATACATCTACGTCGTGCGTTTGACTCTCCCTGGTAATCGCTCTATCCAAGCTTTGAGAGTTTTTGACTACAACAGTTGTCGATCACCGCCTGCTGCTGGGTAAGAACTGGTAAGAATTTCAGATTTGCTTGACGGATTTGTGACACCCACCACCACCTCTTGTTAGTAGTTTGTAGGATCATATTCTTGTGTGTTTCTATTGCTGCTAACCATGCCAGGATCACAAGCCGACGAGACTGACTGGGAGAACATGACGAATAAGGATTTGCATGATAAATTTCAGCAAATGATGAGTGAACAGGTGCAAGACGTGCTAAACAGATTTGAAGAGGCCATGGAGAAGATAGATGGCATGGAGAAGACGTTCGAAACAAAGCTCGATAACAAGTTTAATGAATTGCTCGCGCGTCTTCCACCACCACCACCCGCTGCACCTAACGCACCTCTCCAACAACAACAACAACGACTACCTCCACGTCGCGAAATAGACCTCCGCCGAGCGAGCCGTGTTCCTCTTGCGTTTGGCCAAACTGTTGGTGCTGCTGTTGATACTTCTGTGGCTCCTGCTGCTGATGCGGAGGAGGATGATTATGTGGGAGATTACGAGGATGAGGTTGCTCAAAATCAGAACTACGTGCAACCACCAGCACCACAACCAGCAGGTCGACCTCAGGTATATATTCGTAATGGTAGGCCTGCACCACCACCTCAGGTACGAGATGATGTCCATATTCCTAAACTGAAATTGAATATTCCACCATTTGAGGGTAGATATGTTCCTGATATATATCTTACTTGGGAGTTAGAAACTGAACAACGTTTTACATGTTTACAATATCCCGAGGAGAGACGGGTTGCTGCTGCTGTTTGTGCTTTCACTAGTTTTGCATGTGTCTGGTGGTCTGAACATTGTAGATTATATCCTATTCCAACTACTTGGGATGCTTTGAAAACCGCTATGCGTACGCGTTGGGTTCCACCATATTATCAACGTGAATTGCTTCAAAAATTGCAGCGTTTAAGACAAGGAAAAAATTCTGTAGAAGAATATTATCAGGAATTACAAACTGGCATGATTCGGCGTGGTATTGTTGAGGAGAATGAAGCTATGCTTGCACGTTTTCTGGGTGGATTAAATAGAGAGATTCAGACCATTCTAGACTATAAGGAGTATACTAATATCACTCGTTTATTCCATCTTGCTTGTAAAGCTGAACGTGAAGTGCAGGATCGACAAGCATTGGCGCGAACTAACTTTTCTGCAGGCCGACCTTCATCATGGACACCGCATGCATCTTCTACTTCAACTGCACCAGCACCTCAATCAGGTGCCTCCTACAGCCGTGATACAAGAAAACAGGATCAACCACCATTATCTGCCAAGAGCGCACCTGCCGGGCCTGCACAGAGTTCTTCTTCTTCCAGGGAATCAACAGGGCACACAAGTGATATTATTTGTCGTCGTTGTAAGGGAGGAGGTCATTATGCGAGAGAATGCAAATCTCCGCGTGTGATGATTGGTACCGAGGGTGGTGGATATGAGTCCGCTAGTGACTATGATGAGGAAACTTTGGCTCTTATTACACGTGAAGAACATGGTGGAGATGATTCTGATCATGAGACGCAATACATGGCTCCTGAAGACGCTGACAGGTATGAATGTTTAGTTGCTCAACGTGTTTTGAGTGTGCAGGTCACACAAGCTGAGCAAAATCAGAGGCACAATTTGTTCCATACCAAGGGAGTTGTGAAGGAACGTTCTGTGCGCGTCATAATCGACGGAGGGAGCTGCAACAACTTGGCTAGCATGGAGATGGTGGAGAAGCTTTCTCTCACCACAAGACCACATCCACATCCTTACTACATCCAATGGTTCAACAACAGCGGCAAGGTTAAGGTAACACGTACTGTTCGTGTGCATTTTAGTATCTCTACATATGCTGATTATGTTGATTGTGATGTGGTACCTATGCAAGCATGTTCCTTATTACTTGGTAGACCATGGCAGTTTGATAAAAACTCTGTACACCATGGTAGAAACAATCACTATACTCTTGTTCATAAGGATAAAAATATTACTTTGCTTCCTATGACTCCTGATTCCATTTTGAAAGATGATATTAATAGAGCTAATAAAGCAAAACAGGAGAAGAATAAGAGTGAAAATCAGATTGTGGCAAAAGAATTTGAGCAACAAATGAAGCCTAATAATAAACCATCTAGTGTTGCTTCTGAAATTAAATTGAAAAGTGCATGTTTATTTGCCACCAAATCTGATATTGATGAGCTAGATTTCAGCAAATCTGTTTGCTATGCTTTTGTGTGCAAAGAGGCATTATTTTCATTCGAGGACGTGCCTTCCTCTTTGCCTCCTGCTGTCACTAACATTTTGCAGGAGTTCGCTGACGTCTTTCCACAAGACGTGCCACCGGGATTACCGCCTATTCGAGGGATTGAGCATCAGATTGACTTAATTCCCGGTGCTTCACTGCCAAACCGTGCACCATACCGTACCAATCCAGAGGAGACGAAGGAGATTATGCGTCAAGTACAAGAGCTTCTCGACAAAGGTTATATACGCGAATCCCTTAGTCCTTGTGCTGTTCCTATTATTCTAGTGCCGAAAAAGGATGGTACATCACGTATGTGTGTTGATTGTAGAGGCATTAATAATATTACTATTCGTTATCGTCATCCTATTCCTAGGCTCGATGATATGCTTGATGAATTGAGTGGCTCTACAATATTCTCCAAAGTTGATTTGCGTAGTGGATACCATCAAATTCGTATGAAATTGGGAGATGAATGGAAAACAGCATTTAAAACTAAGTTTAGATTATATGAGTGGTTAGTCATGCCTTTTGGGTTAACTAATGCACCTAGTACTTTCATGAGATTAATGAACGAAGTTTTAAGTGCTTTCATTGGACTATTTGCGGTAGTTTACTTTGATGACATATTGATTTATAGCAGATCTTTGGAAGAACATTTGGAACATTTACGTGCTGTTTTTATTGCTCTACGTGATGCACATTTGTTTGGTAACCTTGGGAAGTGCAC
This sequence comes from Triticum aestivum, assembly GCF_018294505.1. Classification (NCBI taxonomy): domain Eukaryota; kingdom Viridiplantae; phylum Streptophyta; class Magnoliopsida; order Poales; family Poaceae; genus Triticum; species Triticum aestivum. The sequence goes on along the minus strand of NC_057812.1, from coordinate 367,659,607 downwards.
CTTTCGCACCGACCGAGTATCTTTTCTTGGCTATGTTGTTACTCCACAGGGAATTGAAGTTGATAAAGCCAAGATTGAAGCTATTGAGTGTTGGCCGCAGCCCAAAACGGTCACACAAGTGAGGAGTTTTCTTGGCCTCGCTGGATTCTATAGGCGTTTTGTGAGAGATTTCAGCACCATTGCTGCACCTCTCAATGAGCTTACAAAGAAAGATGTGCCTTTTCTTTGGGGTACCGCACAGGAAGAAGCCTTCTCGGTATTGAAAGATAAGTTGACACATGCTCCTTTACTCCAACTTCCTGATTTTAATAAGACTTTTGAGCTTGAATGGGATGCTAGTGGAATTGAATTAGGCGGTGTGTTATTACAAGATGGCAAACCTGTTGCATACTTTTCTGAAAAATTGGGTGGGCCTAGTCTGAATTATTCTACTTATGATAAAGAATTATATGCTCTTGTTCGGACTTTAGAAACATGGCAACATTATTTATGGCCCAAAGAATCTGTTATACATTCTGATCATGAATCTTTGAAACATATTAAAAGTCAAGCTAAACTGAATCGTAGACATGCTAAATGGGTTGAATTCATTGAGACTTTTCCTTATGTCATTAAACACAAGAAGGGAAAAGAAAATGTTATTGTTGATGCATTGTCTCGCCGCTATACTATGCTTTCACAACTTGACTTCAAAATATTTGGTTTGGAGACCATCAAAGATCAATATGTGCATGATGCTGATTTTAAAGATGTAATGCAGAATTGTAAAGAAGGAAGAATGTGGAACAAGCTCGTCGTTAACGATGGATTTGTGTTTCGTGCTAACAAGCTATGCATTCCAGCTAGCTCCGTTCGTCTTTTGTTGTTGCAGGAGGCGCATGGAGGAGGATTAATGGGACACTTTGGCGTGAAGAAGACGGAGGACGTACTTGCTACACATTTCTTTTGGCCAAAGATGAGACGGGATGTTGAGCGTTTTATTGCTCGCTGCACTACATGTCAAAAAGCTAAGTCACGACTCAATCCTCATGGTTTATATATGCCTTTGCCTGTACCTAGTGTTCCTTGGGAGGATATATCTATGGACTTTGTTTTAGGTTTACCTCGAACAAAGAAGGGGAGGGATAGCATATTTGTTGTCGTGGATAGATTCTCGAAAATGGCACACTTTATACCATGTCATAAAAGCGATGATGCTGTTAGTGTTGCTGACTTGTTCTTTCATGAAATTATTCGCTTGCATGGTGTGCCAAATACTATTGTTTCAGATCGTGATACTAAATTTCTTAGCCACTTTTGGAGATGTTTATGGGCTAAGTTGGGGACTAAACTGCTTTTTAGTACTACTTGTCACCCCCAAACTGATGGACAAACTGAAGTAGTCAATAGAACGTTGTCTACTATGCTTAGGGCTGTTTTGAAGAATAATAAGAAAATGTGGGAGGAATGCTTGCCTCATATTGAATTTGCTTATAATCGTTCATTGCATTCTACTACTAAGATGTGCCCTTTTGAAGTTGTGTATGGTTTCCTACCTCGTGCACCTATTGATTTGTTGCCTCTTCCATCTTCGGAGAAGGTTAATTTTGATGCTAAACAACGTGCTGAATTAATTTTAAAAATGCATGAGTTAACTAAGGAAAACATTGAGCGTATGAATGCTAAATATAAACTTGCTGGAGATAAGGGTAGAAAACATGTTGTGTTTGCACCTGGAGATCTTGTTTGGTTACATTTGCGTAAGGATAGATTTCCTAATTTGCGGAAATCAAAGTTAATGCCACGTGTTGATGGTCCCTTTAAGGTGTTAGAGAAAATAAATGATAATGCATATAAACTTGAGCTGCCTGCAGATTTTGGGGTTAGTCCCACTTTTAACATTGCAGATTTGAAGCCTTATTTGGGTGAGGAAGATGAACTTCCGTCGAGGACGACTTCATTTCAAGAAGGGGAGGATGATGAGGACATCAATACAATTGTTACGCCCACAGCCCCTGCTGCTATACATACTGGACCAATTACTAGAGCTCGTGCACGCCAACTAAATTACCACGTACTTCCGTTTCTTGCTGCTATACATACTGGACCAATTACTAGAGCTCGTGCACGCCAACTAAATTACCACGTACTTCCGTTTCTTGGTAATGATTCTAATGTTCATGAGAATATGATGCTGCCTAAATTGGATACATTTGTTTTGCTTACAAATGAAGGGCCTAGCTTGGAGAAGGATGAACATTGGAGCAAGAACAAGCATGGAGATGACGGCATGCGCAAGGGGAACAAGAACGGAGTTACAAGTGATGATTTCAGGACTTTGAAGCCACCATAATGGGTGCATGAAGCCTTGGATGAAATATACAAGATGCCACTTCATAAATTTTGTCCCGAGGCTATTTTAGGTGCTGCGTCACCTTATTATTGGGCCAGGCCCATGTAATTTCGAAATACATAAGTATAGGCTATTTTTAGAGTCCGTATGTGTGGGGAAACAAGAGATAGGGTTGATTTCGGACCCCTCCACCAAGGGCCACGAAACTCCCCCCCCCCCTCTTCCTCCATATATACAGCCCTTAGGGCATTGTTTAGACTTTGGGTTTTGTTTAGATTAAAAGCTCGCCATAGCTGCAACTTCGCGTACTTCGTTTGTGTTCAACGACCAGACAAAGGCGTCACAGAACCCCACCTTGATCAATAAAGCTTTCATCTTATATTCGCAATATCCAGATTGCAATCTCAGTTTCTTGCTTGTTTTTCGTTTGCTTGCAGGAAACAGACCCTCGTGGTCAGGTTGATCGTGCTCCGGCGTGGTCAATAACCTCTCGGGGTTGGTTTAGCGATTGCTGAGGCGCGACGTCCTCGCACGTTCGTAGTCGGATCGTCAAAGTCGACTGCCACCAAAGCGATTTCCATCATCTCATCAAAAGACGGGACACCTTTGCCTCTATCATACGTACTCTAAAAATAGCCTATACTTATGTATTTCAAAATTACATGGGCCTGGCCCAATAATAAGGTGACGCAGCACCTAAAATAGCCTCGGGATGAAATTTATGAAGTGGCATCTTGGATATTTCGTCCAAGGCTTCATGCACCCATTATGGTGGCTTCAAAGTCCTGAAATCATCACTTGTAACTCCGTTCTTGTTCCCCTTGTGCATGCCATCATCTCCATGCTTGTTCTTGCTCCAATGTTCATCCTTCTCCAAGCTAGGCCCTTCATTTGTAAGCAAAACAAATGTATCCAATTTAGGCAGCATCATATTCTCATGAACATTAGTATCATTACCAAGAAACGAAAGTACTTGGTAATTTAGTTGGCGTGCATGAGCTCTAGTAATTGGTCCAGTATGTATAGCAGCAGGGGCTGTGGGTGTAACAATTGTATTGATGTCCTCATCAGGGTCAGCGGGGCCACCAGGTGGGGACAACCCACCTGGGCGTGCCAGGAGAGGGGGGCGCCCTAGTGGATTGTGCCCACCAAGGTGCCCCTCTTCCGGAAGGTCTTGGCTCCAGAAAATTCTTATTATTGATATTAAAAATCCTTGCAAAGTTTCGTTCCATTCCGAGAACTTTTATTTCTGCACAAAAACAACACCATGGTAGTTCTGTTGAAAACAGCGTCAGTCTGGGGTTAGTTTCATTCAAATCATGCAATTTAGAGTCCAAAACAAGAGGAAAAGCGTTAGGAAAAGTAGATACGTTGGAGACGTATCATGAGACATCCTTGTTGGTCTCCAACAAAGCTGATAAAACAGCTAAGGAAAACTATCTTGAAGACAGTGAGACAACCCCAAAGTCATGTCTTGGTGTAGTGTTCGAGTTGCTGGCCACTACCGCTGGCACAAGCTATTCAAACTCACTGTCTAAATCATTTCGGTTTCTTGAGTCTCAACTACAAGCTGAAAGACATCGATCAGATGTGCTGCGACAAGAAGTCAAAGGACTGCGAAAGTCCCTGGAGCATTCAGATGCATACTTTCTGGTGCAATAGCAAGCGTTGGAGGATTTTAGCGCCAAATAGGAGAAAGCTAATAAGCTTGCTAAGCTTATTGTCGGCATGGTGGATACCCAGGATAACGTTTCTTGAGATCTCCTAAAGTTGTTTCAGTTCTGGACTTGTTTCGCTGCCACGTTTATTCGCACTGGTGGCCAATTTAGACGGCCAGTGTATGTAATATGTTGCTTTCTTCCCAATATTTGCACTGGTGGTGAACTTTGATTCCTAGTGGATGTACTATGTGTAATAGTCGTAATAGCCTAGCGTTAGCTGCTTGCTTATTTATTTCCTTATTGTCTTGTTCAGTTGTTTGCTTGTAGTCACTGCAGTTCTTTCTCCCGTTTTTCTAGTAGCCACAATAACCTATTTTAATAACTAGGCCACAATAACCATGGCAACACAAGGACTATTGTAACCATGGTCCTGCTACTTGCTATAGTGACCATGGGCCTCCTACGGGCCGTAGGATCCATGGGCCTTCTACGGGCCATAGGATCCATGGGCCTTCTACAGCCGTGTAATCTATGGGCCTTCTATGGGTCGTATAATCATTTCGCCAAACATGGGCCGTACTATTTGTGGACCACGGTCCGCAAAATGGGTCGTAAATGGGCTAGAGTGGAAATCGTCTGTTTTATGGCCCGACCATAATGGGCCGTTAATAGGCCGTATTTGATGACGTTATGAAAACAGCCCAACGGGTTAACGGGCCACAAACGGGCCGACTGTAACCACGGGCTGAATATGTCCCACAAGCGGAACAGGCCAGTAACAGATCGTAAGTAACCAAATTCTGGAAATGAGTGAGGGAGTCCTGGATTAGGGGGTCCTCAGGTGTCCGGATTGTTTAATATGGGTCGGATTGATGGGCCGTGAAGAGAAAAGCAGAAGACTTTTCCCCCGTGTCCTGGTAGGACTCTTATATGCGTGGATGGCAAGTTTGATGTCCGGATATGTTATTTCCTTCCCCTACAAACTGACTATGTACAACCCTAGGCCCCTCCGGTGTGTATATAAAACGGAGGGTTTAGTCCATAGAGATCATTAGAATTCTCATAGGCTCGACAGCTAGGGTTTAGCCATTACGATCTCTAGGTAGATCAACTCTTGTAACCCCTATACTCATTGGATACAATCAAGCAGGACATAGGGTTTTACCTCCTTTCAAAGGGCCCGAACCTGGGTAAACATTATGTCCACATCGTCCCTTGTTACCATCGATCCTCAGACGCACAGTTCGGGACCCCCTACCCAAGATCCACCGGTTTTGACACCAACATTGGTGCTTTCATTGAGAGTTCCATTGTGTTGTCGAGCAGAAGGATCGATGGCTCGCCTTCTCATCGGCGACGATGCTGTTTCTGGAGAGACTTTTCTCCCTGGTCAACTCTTTGTGTTTGGCGGCTTCGCTCTGCGTGCCAATTCAACTGGTCACCTTGAGCAGATCGACAACTACGTCCCTGGTCACCAGATGAGGTTTGGAAGCTTGAACTACATCGCTGATATCCGAGGAGACTTGGTCTTCGAAGGGTTCTCAACCTCAGCTGCCGCTCTTCATCCACATGAAGGAGGCCCGTCGGATCCACCATCAGATTCCGCTCAAGGGTCGATGCCCACGTCCGCCCCAACCTAAGATCCAAGGCGGATCGTTTCGTCCGAAGACGGGAGGATAAACCCTGCCATACTCTATCCCACTACAGAGCTCCCCGTCAGAGACCAGATGCGACCATGCCCACGGCAGGCCCGGAATCAAATGGGACTCTCGCTGTCATTGGAAAGCCGGACTCACCTCTGCACGTTAACTCCGAACTCTTGAGGCATGTGTCCATGGAGCTCGGTCAAGTGGTTATTACTGGACCTAGCTCCGCAGGTCCTCAGACGCATGTCCAGCTTTCGCTCTTAAACGAGACACTGGGCCTAATGCGATCTCTCGCCATCACGGAAGTATCACCTCCGAACTATGCCCAGCTCGAACTAAGGGCTGAGAGCAAGGAATTTTACATCCCACCCACCACCCACTTAATAGCCACTTTCGAGGACCTAACCGACATGCTAGACTACGCCTCCGAAGACATCGATGGCATGGACGACGATGTCGAGGCCGAACCAGGCCAGAACCCGCCCGTCACGGGGCGTTGGACGGCCACTTCTATGTACGACATATACATGGTAGACACACCTGAAAATAAGGACAACGATGGCACTCAAAACCCAAACAAGGATAAGCCCATTGATGAACCACCAAAGCGCCAGCGTCAGCGGCGCCGCTCATGATCGCGTCGGGCAAGGGAAAGCAATACGGACACAGGAGATAATAACACTCTAGACAACACCGAAGACCCCGATCACCCCGTTGAGCCTATGATTGAGTAGGATGAAAGGGAAGAAGGTAACAACCCTGAACACGCCGATCACGAGGACTCGGAAGACATTAACTACTTACCTGCCTCCGAAGAGGATGTCAACCTCGGCAACAAAGATTTCATTATCCCAGAGGAACCCCTCGAACAAGAACACTTCAAGCGACAACTCATCGCCACCACGCGAAGCTTGAAAAAGAAACAGCAGCGGCTTCAAGCCGAACAGGATACGCTCAATGACAGATGGACCAAGGTCCTGGCTGTCGAAGAATACGGCCTCGAGCGCCTGACAAAGAGTTACCCAAAACGTAGGCTACTGCCATGATTTGACGACGAGTCCCTTGAGCCAATACCATCAAAATACAATCAGGCTGACCAACAGGACCGACCACCATGTGGACGGGACAAGGCGGATAATTATGCCGAACACCAGCCCGCTCCACCTCGCCGTAGAGGCAAAGAGACAGTGGATCTAGGCTACACGTACAAATTATGTCAGGACCTGGACAATAGAGCCGGCTAGACGAGATCAATCTATGGATCAAGAGGACGCGCTCCAGCGCGAGATGACGGCCATTAGGCCTAGCACGACAAACATAACCAAACCCGGGGTCAGCCCCGAACATAGATGTCATCTTAGCTCCGTCGCGATGTCGCCCGGCATAGAGGTGCCGCATACCTCATGTGCTTTACCGATGAGGTAATGCAACACCAGTTTCCGGAAGGGTTTAAACCCGTAAACATCGAGCCTTACGATGGCATGACGGATCCCGTTGTATGGATTGAAGATTTTCTTCTCCACATTCACATGGCTCGCGGAGATGATCTCCACGCCATCAAATACCTCCCCCTAAAGCTAAAAGGACCAGCCCGGCACTGGTTGAATAGCCTCCCACAGAACTCCATTGGCAGTTGGGAAGACTTAGAGGATGCTTTTGGGACAACTTTTAGGGCACTTATGTCCGGCCACCGGACGCTGATGACCTGAGTCACAAAGTCCAGCAACCCGGAGAGTCAGCCCGCAAACTCTGGACTCGGTTCTTAATTAAAAAGAACCAAATCATCGACTGCCCGGACATCAAAGCCTTAGTGGCCTTTAAGCATAGCGTCCATGACGAATGGCTCGCCCAACACCTCGGTCAAGAAAAGCCAAAGACTATGGCAGCTCTTACTACACTTATGACTCACTTCTGTGCGGGCGAAGATAGCTGGTTGGCTCATAGAAGCAACAGTACCAGCGACCCCGGTACCTCTGAGGCCAGGGACGGCAATCGAAGGCCACAACGTAGCAAAAATAAGCATCGAAACAACAATGAAGAAACCGAGGATACGGCAGTAAACGCCGAATTCAGTGGCTCAAAGCCCGGTCAGCGGAAGGAGCCGTTCAAAGGAAATAGAGACGTTCCATCCAATTTGGACAAAATACTGGATAGGCCCTGCCAGATTCATGGAACCCCTGACAAGCCTGCCAACCACACCAACAGAAACTGCTGGGTTTTTATACAGGCCCGTAAATTAAATACCGAACATAAGGGGAAAGGACCTCAAAGCGAGGATGATGATGAGCCCCGCCTTCCAAACACAGGGGGATAGAAAAAGTCTCCCCCCGATGTGAAGACTGTGAACATGATATATGCCACCTAGATCTCCAAGAGGGAGCGCAAGCGCGCATTAAGGGACGTCTATGCCGCAGAACCTGTCGCCCCAAAATTCAACCCATGGTCGATTTGTCTGATTACCTTTGTCGCAGGGACCACCCAACCAGTATCCGTCACGGAGGTTCAGCGGCCCTGGTTCTCGATCCCATCATCGACGGATACCATCTCACTAGAGTCCTTATGGACGGCGGCAGCAGTCTCAACTTGATCTATCAAGACATTGTAGTCCGTAAGATGGGTATCGACCCGTCAAGAATCAAGCCTAGTAACACTACCTTTAAAGGAGTGATACCCGGCGTGGAGGCCTGCTGCACGGGTTCCTTAACACTTGAAGTAGTATTCAGCTCTCCATACAACTTTCAAAGTGAAGAATTGATCTTTGATATCGTCCCTTTCCGCAGTGGTTATCATGCACTGCTTGGACGAAATGCTTTCGCTAGTTTTAATGCAGTCCCACAATATGCTTATTTAAAGCTCAAAATTGCCAGACCGTGTGGCATTATCAGAGTCAATGGAAATATGGAGCGCTCCTTCCGTACTGAGGAGCACACCGCGGCCCTAGCAGCCGAGGTACAGAACGGCCTCATAAAGCCAAACAGCTCATCGGTCATCAAGACCCATGATACCGCTACGCGAGTCTGATCCACATTGCAGCACGACAGCTCGGCGGATCCGAAGCTTGAATAGTAGTTCAGCCTCTGCCGATCGCCCCATCAGGTTGTGGCATACGTATCGTGTGTGCATAATTGCACAGTTAAAATACCTATTCGGTCCCTATTCGGAAAAGGTATATAGTACGGCTCGACCCTATTCGGACCTTAACCTCTTTTCTCTTTTTCGTTTTCTTTTCACCACAGGTTCACTAAAAAACTACCTACTCTACGGTTGTACAGGGGCTCCTTTCCAGGTTCCCCTCTCTTGTAGACGACCATCGACTCCTCCTCTCAAAGGATTTCTAATCAAGGAGAAACAGCGCAGACGTGCAGCAGGGCGCCATTAGGATCTTCAAGCCACTATTTTCTCAAAAGCCCTATATAAACCTTTCCCTTGTGTAAACTTTCGGCATGTAAAATGACCTTAGCCTTCGGGCATTATTAGTAATGACATGTCTCGACGTATTAATCAGGGTATAAAGGAAGCAGTTGATCACCACTTTTGTTTGGTACTCATCTATTTTACATTATCATATGTATTCCCTCCCTACTTCTGACTGCCACACATGCTTCAGTCCGGCTTTCAACTCCGGGGGTTGTATCCGGCCTGGCACATTTTCAAGTCTGAACTCCTATGGTTGTATCCGGAGAGGTACTCCCGGATATTGCATTATATGCACCGGCTCCGAATCATGTCTTTGGTCTATGGTTGGGTTGTCCGGCTCCTGTGCTTACTACCTTACGTTCTGCTCGTTCGGCTAAGGTAGTAAAGGGAGAACTACTGTGATTCTGTTTCTGGTTCATCCAGTCAAATACCTCAGTAGAGAAACCCGAAAACTAACTGTGATGATAAAGCGAGAGCTGGTCGGCGATTCGGTGACTTAGTCTTATACTAAAATCATTCGCGATTCACGTTGTGTTATACGAGGTGCTGGTCCTCGCCCAACCACATGGAACCGGCACCATAGTTCGGATAGCCGCACACGCACCAAGGGCTAGTACTTAGCTCCATAGTCAAATTCCTATGGCTAAGTGAAAGTAATAAAGCCGCACAGTCTGATTGCCTCGTTCACCTCGCACACGCCTCCTTTACGGACCAAGATGTTGGATAAAGTGCGGTCACGCGTTATGCCGAACACCCCCGTAACATCTGCATAAGGGCTGAAGCCGACGACTGGCAACTTTCAGAAAGAAACGGCCGCACAGGAGGAAAAATCACTTGAAACAAAAGGCGCAACCATAGATATATTACAAGCCCTGGGTTCACAAACATAGTCTTTACAACCTGAACACATCTAATCAAATAACACATCCTTAGAACATTGGCCCTCTACCATTCGGGCCCCTTCCAGGACGTTGTTGAAGTACCTCTCCGGCTTCCGATGATCCTTGCCTTCAGGCGGGCCTGTGGTTGCCACTTCGGTGGCCTTCATTTTTGCCCATTGCATCTTAAAGCGGGCGAAGGCCATCCGGGCACCTTCTATGCAGGCCGATCGCTTCACAGCATCAACCCGAGGCCGCGCGTCAACCAGCCGCTTCACCATGCCAAAGTAGCTGCTAGGGATTGGCTCGGCTGGCCAGAGCTGGACTATTAAATCCTTCATGGCTAAACCTGCTATCCTATGCAGCTCCGCCAGCTGGTTGTTCAGCAGCGTCGGGTGTTGAGGAGCGAGAAACTGCGACCAGAACAGCTTCTCGGTCGAGCTCCCTTCTTGGGCTTGAAAGAACTATGTGGTGTCGGCGGTACTCTCTAGAAGATCCGCAAACGGGCCTGGAGAACTCCACACTCGGGTGAGCAACACATACTTCTAACCTCCAAAGATACTCTGCAAAAGAAAGGCCTTATCAGCCGCTATCTGCTTCGCCTGATGGATCTCTTCACGAGCACCCCGGGACTCGGTCTGTGCCTCCTTGGCATCTTGGAGAGCCTTGGCGAGGTCGGCTGACTGGGACGAAGTCTTATCCTCCAGAGCCTCGCATTTGTCGGTGGCATCCTTCAGCTCCTGCTCGACTTTGGCAACCCGAGCTTCATGTTGGCGGTGGGTAGCCTGCTCGGCCTTCAGTTCTGCAGCCCCTTTATTAGCGGCTTCCTTATTTGCCTCCGCCTCTTTTTGGGCCTGGGCGAGGGCGCCTCTGAGGGTCTCGACCTCAGTCAGACTCACTATGATTACAACCACAAGCATATCATGAGTTAACCTTTACATATGCGTATCACTTCTGATATAACAATAAATTACTCTTTACACATTATCCGCATACCTTGCGTGTCGTCGAACCGCTTACTGATGCGGTTGATTTCTTCATCGGCCACCTGAAGCTTCTGATTGAGTTCGGAAACTTCTACGGCCTGGGTGGTTTCCGCCAACAGGGAAGCCTGTCAGAATAACAGTATGACATATTACTCTCCCGAATACTATGTGGATCCTCTGACCGATTTATTTAAACCGGACAGAGGCTCAGGGGCTACTGACTATACACAGGTATATATTTCTATACGAAAAAATGTTTAGGACATTACGTCGCATACCTCAAAGCCTGTTAATAGGCTGGTGAAGGCTTCATTCAGTCTGCTTTTTGCAAAATGAACCTTCTTCACTACCGCACCCATCAAGGTGCGGTGCTCCTCCACGATGGAAGCACATTGCAGTGCTTCCTCTAGCGCGTTCGGCGCCTCCAGATTAGTGGAGGTCGCTGATGGAGCTGATGCTCCTCCCCCCTCTTTCAAAGGGGGCTGCTCACCCGATCCCGAAGTCGCGTTGGTCTCCGGGATGGTGTCGGGTTGGGGCCCAGATTGTTGAGGGTCCCAAACGTCGGTTGTCATAGGGATCGCCTCCCCTAGTTCTTCGGCGACCGAGGTATTAACCTTGGGCGCTTTCTCAACGGCCTTGTCCGCCCTCCCTTGGCCAGGAGAGGTCCTTCGGGACAACACCTCGGTGTCATCCATGGTAATAGGCGAGGGGCTCGTGTCAGCGTCTTGCTTTCTCCCATCTCATGTGGCAAAGAGTTCCCCTCAGACAATGGAGTTTGCGGGAGCTCGCGAGGAGGGCTGAAAGGCACATAGCAAAATAACTTACATAATGGAAATAGGAAGGCCGAAGATAAAGGAGTGAGTATCAGAATAGTTATGATTCGGCCAGGGGCTTCACCCTGGGAGGCTTTTGGGGGACCAGTTCGGCATCTGAGTCCGAACTGTCCTGGAGGATCACCTTCCCTTTCTTGGGTGTGTCCCCCTTCGGGTCTTGGGAGGCCGCCCTCTTCTTCTTCCTCCCCTTACGAGGGGAGTTGCTTTCCACCTCCTCCTCCTCTTCTTCCTTGTCTCCCCCGTGCGAAGAGAGGGCTTTGGTCTCTCCGGACACTATGTTCGAAGGACCCTTGTGGCAGGGGCCGCCCTTGGCCTCCTTGCCCTTCTTCTTCTTGCCCTCTGAGGGAGTCCTGGATTAGGGGGTGTTTGGGTAGCCGGACTATACCTTCAGCCGGACTCCTGGACTATGAAGATACAAGATTGAAGACTTCGTCCCGTGTCCGGATGGGACTTTCCTTGGCGTGGAAGGCAAGCTTGGCGATGCGGATATTCAAGATCTCCTACCATTGTAACCGACTCTGTGTAACCCTAACCCTATCCGGTGTCTATATAAACCGGAGGGTTGTAGTCCGTAGGCAATCAACTCCATATACAACAATCATACCATAGGCTAGCTTCTAGGGTTTAGCCTCCTTGATCTCGTGGTAGATCTACTCTTGTACTACCCATATCATCAATATTAATCAAGCAGGACGTAGGGTTTTACCTCCATCAAGAGGGCCCGAACCTGGGTAAAACATCGTGTTCCCTGCCTCCTATTACCATCCGGCCTAGACGCACAGTTCGGGACCCCCTACCCGAGATCCGTCGGTTTTGACACCGACATTGGTGCTTTCATTGAGAGTTCCTTTGTGTCGTCGCCTTTAGGCCCGATGGCTCCTTTGATCATCAACAACGATGCAGTCCAGGGTGAGACTTTGCTCCCCGGACAGATCTTCGTCTTCGGCGGCTTCGCTCTGCGGGCCAATTTGCTCGGCCACCTGGAGCAGATCGAAAGCTACGCCCCTGGCCATCAGGTCAGGTTTGGAAGCCTGAACTACACGGCTGACATCCACGGGGACTTGATCTTCGACGGATTCGAGCCACAGCCAAGCGTGCCGCGCTGTCTCGATGGGCATGATATAGCTCTGCCGCCGAACAGCGCCTTGGAGGCCACATACGCATCGGTTTCGACCATTGATTCAGAGCCTACTGTGCCGATCGAGGATCAGCGGTTGGACGCTGCCTCAGGGGCTGCGATCTCAGAGGCGATCGAGCCGAATGCTAGCCCCGCACTCTGCACTACCCATGACTCCGAGGATCCGGACTCCTCCTCGGACTCTGAACCCCCCGCACCCCTGCCAATCGAATCTGATTGGGCGCCGATAATGGAGTTCACCACCGCAGACATCTTTCAGCATTCGCCTTTTGGCGACATCCTGAATTCTCTTAAGTCTCTCTCTTTATCAGGAGAGCCCTGGCCGGACTACGGTCAGCGAGGGTGGAATACGGACGGTGAGGAAATTCAAAGCCCACCCACCACCCACTTTGTAGCCACTGTCGACGATCTAACCGACATGCTTGACTTCAGCTCCGAAGACATCGACGGCATGGACGACGATGTAGGAGACGAACAGGAACCAGCACCTGTAGGGCGCTGGAAGGCCACCTCGTCATATTACATATATATGGTGGACACTCCAAAAGATGGAGATGGCGATGGAACAGTGGGGGATGACGCCCCCAAGAAACAGCCAAAGCGCCAGTGTTAGCGGCGCCGCTCTAAATCCCGCCAAAACAAAAATGGTGATTCCGGCACGAGAGATAATACTACCCCGGATAGCGCCGAAGAACACCCACCTCAGCAAGATTAGGCACAGGAAGATGGAGAAGCCAGCCCTCATGAGAGAGCGGCAGACCAAGAGGTCGAGGATGATAACTATACGACTCCCTCCAAAGACGAGGCAAGCCTCGATGACGACGAATTCGTCATACCATCAGACCCCGCCGAACAAGAGCGTTTTAAACGCAGGCTTTTAGCCACGGCAAGCAGCCTCAAGAAAAAGCAGCAACAGCTTAGAGCTGCCCAAGATTTGCTAGCTGACAGATGGACTGAAGTCCTTGCGGCCGAAGAGTATAAACTCGAACGCCCCTCCAAGAGTTACCCGAAGCGCAGGCCGCTACCCCGATCAGAGGAGGAAGCACCTACATCACCGGCGCATGACATGGCAGACCGGCCACCTCGCGGCCGCGACAGAGAGGCCTCTCGGCCCTCCACCCAAGCCATGCCCCAACGCCGCTCAACTAAGGCACGGGAAAATGCGCCCGACCTGCGAGACATACTGGAGGATAAGGCAAGACAAACAAGATCGATCTATGGATCGCGCAGGTGCCCTACGGCATGTGACAATAATCTTCACTCCGGATACAACAAATCCGGCCGGGCCGAACACAACAGATATAGCTCTTCCGAGCTGCGTCGTGATATAGTGATGAGGACATGAGTACCTTGGATATGACCAAAAATATTGCATATATGCATATTTGTCAGGTGATTTCTAGTGCAAACTATTCAATAATCTATTTATGTTATTCAGAACAAAAATATTTCACACACTTTTGTGTTTTGTCTAATTGCAGGTGTATGGGACATTTGTACAATCCACATATGAATATAAGGAAGAAAGAGATGTTTATTTGCTGTCCAAAAAGTTCTCTCACGTCACTTTTGGCCCAAGAGAAGATAGAGTCCAAGTCTCTCACGTTCTGGATTCAGATTCGGACTGCACAGACACACCTGACTCAAAACGCACACAAGTTTTTCATACGGACTCCAAATTGGGTGATTCTTTTTTTTGTTGGAAACTAGATTTCGTGCACTTTCCAACCCAATTGGAATCACCTTCAAATTCGTCCGGAGCGTTGAGTTGTGGACGAAACAATCTGATGCTGCAGCAGAATCCGAGTCAAACTACAAGTCCAAAGGTGTTACATCACCTCCACTTGGGCCCATTGGCCTTGTACGACCTAGATTTAGTTTTAGGCTGCCTTGGGACGTCCTCCCACCTCCTTGGCCGCCACCCCTTGCTCCTATATAAGTAGATCCATCTAGTAGCCTTTCCTTGGGATTTGTTTAGTTAAAAGTTAGCCACTGCAACTTCGTGTACTTCGTTTGTGTCCAACGACCAGACCAAGACCGCTTACGGATCCCCACCATTATCAATACCTCATATATATTTGCGATATTCAGATTGCTTTATCATATTCTTGCTCGTTCTTCGATTGCTTGCAGGAATAGACCTTCGTGGTCAGGCTGACCGTGCTTCCGGCATCGTCAGTAACCTCAGGAGATTGGTTTAGCGATTGCTAAGGCGCAACGTCGTGCATGTTTGTAGTCGGATCGTCAAAGTCGTCTCCACCAAATCGATACTTATCATCTCATCGAAAGATCGGGACACCCTCGCCTCTATCAAGTGGTATCAGTTTTCAGGTTGCTCGGTGAGAATTTCCAGTTTTTCCTAGATTAGATTTATTTTCTTACCAATTGTCCAAGAAAAAGCCACAAAACAAAAGTTAGATCTATTCATCCTTTGTCCTAGCCAGACTGAGCCTTTGCAATTTTCTTTTCATTGTTTGCATTAGTGAATTATCGGTTGCATCGCCGTGTCGAGTTGCTGGTCTTAGTGTCTAGTTCCTTTAGAGTTTCGAGTTCTGTTCACATTAGTCACGCAGCCGCTGCATCATTATCCCATCCGCTGTCCACCATCCCATCCACCAATTTCCACCATGTGCTACGCACTATTTATTGTCATAATCATAGTTGAGGTCACTCACATCTTCGCCTGATCGAATCTGCATCTTATCTAGTTTGTCTTGGGAAGAGGGAGAAAAAGAAGATAAAGAAAAAAAGAGAAAAAAAGGAAAGAAAAAAAAGAAAAAGAGGGAGAAGAAAAAGAAAAAAAAGTGTGAGAAAAAAAAGAGAGAAGAAAAAAAATTGGATCTATCTAGAATCAATCTCGTACCTGAATTCGGATTGGAATCTGTTTTGCGCACTGTTCAGTAAAACAGGTGTATCTTCCTCATACGAAGTCCGTTTTGGCTCCGTGAGTACTCAAATTGAAGATAGCGACGAGCCGCATCTAAATAGATGCAGAAGCTAGTTCAATATTTGACACCTCAAAATCGGCTTCTAAATAGGTCTTTTTACCCTCCGAAGTTCGTGAACACAGCTTGTTCCAATTTTTCAGGCCAGTTTTAGAATTCTTTGACTCCTCATATCAACTCGGAATTGAGTGATTCTTTTTGCATTGGAAAGCTTGAGTTAGTAGAATTCTTTGAAAGAATTTATCAGAAAATTGTCTCAAACTTTTCAAGAGGAAAGTTGGAGAGAGAGTTGTTGTATATCCTGCTTGGCAGTTGTTTTTCATCATTATCTTCACTGCCGTTGTGATCTTCACTTATATCTTGCTGTCAAGAACTACTTAGTATCCTTCATTGATGCTAGTTGTGCTACGCCGTGACCTCATTAGTGTTCTAGGCTCGTGTCTCTAGTCCGGTCTAGCCTAGGACCAGCACAGTACCGTCGTTGAGCGTTTATTCAACATTGCATCTTTGAATTGATTATTGCTAATCTTTTGCTACCATATATAGCCAACCCAGCTCCACATATTTCTACACCGTGTATACGTACGCTCCCCTGGCAATCGCTTTACTCAATATTCGGAGTTACTTGACACCGCTGGTTGCCGATCACCGCCTGCTGCATGGTAAGAACTTGTAAGAAATTGATATTTGCTTTACTGTGAGCGTTTTACCACCACATCCTAGTAGTTATAGGAACATTATTTTTGGGTTTTGTTTCTTGTTCTACTAATCATGACAGGATCCAGAGTCAATTCATGGGCTTTGTCGATCGCGGGAGACGTGCCACCACCTTTGCAAATACCACAACCGTCACGAGAGGTGCACAAACATCCAAATGCACATGATCAGGTTAATGTATCTATACCACCATTTAATGGTTGTTTTAAACCTGCTTTATATATTGAATGGGAGTTCGACATAAAAAATATATTTGCTTCCCATAATTTCGATGAACATAAAAAGGTTAAGGTTGTGGTTGGTTCTTTCACTGGTTATGCTTTGGTTTGGTGGAGTGAATATTGTCGGTTACACCCTGATTATATACCTACTACTTGGGATGATTTGAAACTTGCCATGCGACATACTTTCGTCCCTGCTTATTATACTCGTGACATGATTAAGAAGTTGCAACACTTAAAACAAGGTAGTGAAACTGTAACAAAATATTATGATGATTTACAAACTACCTTGTTGCATTCCTCTTTAGAAGAAAGTGAAGATGATTTTATGGATAGATTTTGGGGAGGATTAAACCGTGATATTCAAGAGATACTAATTCATGAAGAGTGTTATCCTATGGACCATTTGTTTCATCTTGCTTGCAAAGCTGAACAGGAAATAAAACGACGTGTTGGCCACGAGGAGAACAAGCGCACGGTGCACATTCCAAGAGTTGATATGATTGTTCCTTCAACTACTAGGCATACTATGACAACCACATCCATTGTTGTCAGGACTACATCACCTCCACCATGTGACACATCGCCCCCGAGAGTGGCTACATCATCTGAGTTGATCATAAGAGGTAATGACAAAGGTACTGATCTTCCATCTCTACATGAGAATGATGAATGCCTTGTCAATTTGAATGCACCATCTGATGAGCTACCCACTACTTTGATCACACCACCTATTTTAGAGGACTACGTTGATAATTTGACTTTGCCATGTGATCAAACAACTGAAATACCAACAATTTTGAGTGCACCCATTGAATTAACTATTGATGCAAAAGAACCAATGTTTAATCATTTTGATATGACCTCTAATCTTGGTGATGATTCTGTGTTGAATGACTTATTGCATGTTTGCTTATTTAAGCATGTTGTAGCATGTAAATTTGATGCAAGTAAGGTTTATTCACCAATGTTGGGATGGTTTAATGATGAACATTGTCAATCTTTTGAAATGAATAAGAGCTTCACTTATATGTGCAAACTGAGTTGCAATATTTTCATGCCTTCTACTTCTTGTGCTAATTTTTCGGCTTTAGATTTTATGAACTATGCAAGTTACTCATCTATTCATGTGTCATATATGCAAAAATCAAGGGAAGTAAAAATGGATGACATATACATATACAACATGTACACCTTGTCTTTTTTGTTAGCCACATTTCAGATTAAGCAACGCCGAGGACGGCTTTATTTTCAAGAAGGGGAGGATGATGAGGACATGACTACCTTGGATATGACCAAAAATATTGCATATATGCATATTTGTCAGGTGATTTCTAGTGCAAACTATTCAATAATCTATTTATGTTATTCAGAACAAAAATACTTCACACACTTTTGTGTTTTGTCTAATTGCAGGTGTATGGGACATTTGTACAATCCACATATGAAGATAAGGAAGAAAGAGATGTTTATTTGCTGTCCAAAAAGTTCTCTCACGTCACTTTTGGCCTAAGAGAAGATAGAGTCCAAGTCTCTCACGTTCTGGATTCAGATTCGGACTGCACAGACACACCTGACTCAAAACGCACACAAGTTTTTCATACGGACTCCAAATTGGGTGATTCTTTTTTTGTTGGAAACTAGATTTCGTGCACTTTCCAACCCAATTGGAATCACCTTCAAATTCGTCCGGATCGTTGAGTTGTGGACGAAACAATCTGATGCTGCAGCAGAATCCGAGTCAAACTACAAGTCCAAAGGTGTTACATCACCTCCACTTGGGCCCATTGGCCTTGTACGACCTAGATTTAGTTTTAGGCTGCCTTGGGACGTCCTCCCACCTCCTTGGCCGCCACCCCTTGCTCCTATATAAGTAGATCCATCTAGTAGCTTTTCCTTGGGATTTGTTTAGTTAAAAGTTAGCCACTGCAACTTCGTGTACTTCGTTTGTGTCCAACGACCAGACCAAGACCGCTTACGGATCCCCACCATTATCAATACCTCATATATATTTGCGATATTCAGATTGCTTTATCATATTCTTGCTCGTTCTTCGATTGCTTGCAGGAATAGACCTTCGTGGTCAGGCTGACCGTGCTTCCGGCATCGTCAGTAACCTCAGGAGATTGGTTTAGCGATTGCTAAGGCGCAACGTCATGCATGTTTGTAGTCGGATCGTCAAAGTCGTCTCCACCAAATCGATACTTATCATCTCATCGAAAGATCGGGACACCCTCGCCTCTATCATATAGCCCAGTACAGAGGCGCCGCACACCCGCTATGCATCACAAATGAAGTAATGGATCATAAAATCCCAGAGGGTTTCAAACCCGTAAACATCGAATCATACGATGGCACAACAGACCCGGCGGTATGGATCGAGGACTATCTCCTTCACATCCACATGGCACGCGGCGATGATCTACACGCCATCAAATACATCCCGCTCAAACTTAAAGGACCGGCCCGGCATTGGCTTAACAGCTTGCCAGCAGACTCAATCGGTTCTTGGGAGGACCTGGAAGCCGCATTCCTTGACAACTTCCAGGGCACTTACGTGCGACCGCCGGATGCCGACGACTTAAGCCACATAATTCAGCAGCCAGGGGAATCGGCCAGACAATTTTGGACACGGTTCCTAACAAAGAAAAACCAGATAGTCGACTGTCCGGACGCAGAGGCCCTAGCAGCCTTCAAGCATAACATCCGCGACGAGTGGCTTGCCCGGCACCTGGGACAGGAAAAGCCAAAATCCATGGCAGCCCTCACGACACTCATGACCCGCTTTTGCATGGGAGAAGACAACTGGCTAGCTCGCAGTAACAACTTATCAAAGAACCCTGGTAATTCGGATACCAAGGACAAAAGTGGCAGGACACGTCGGAATAAGCAAAAACGCCGCGTTAACAGCGACAGCAATGAAGACACGGCAGTCAATGCCGGATTCAAAGGCTATAAATCCGGTCAGCGGAAAAAGGCATTAAAAAGAATACTCAGGGCCCGTCCAGTTTGGACCGAATACTTGATCGCTTGTGCCAGATACATGGCACCCCCGAAAAGCCAGCCAATCACACTAACAGGGATTGTTGGGTGTTCAAGCAGGCAGGCAAGTTAAGGGCTGAAAACAGAGACAAGGGGCTGCACAGCAACAACGAGGAGCCCAAGCCGCCGAACAACAATGGAGAGAAGGGCTTTCCCCCACAAGTGCGGACGGTGAACATGATATACGCAACCCACATTCCCAAGCGGGAGCGGAAGCGTGCGCTACGGGACATATACGCGATGGAGCCAGTCGCCCCAAAGTTCAACCCATGGTCCTCCTGCACGATCACTTTTGATCGAAGGGACCATCCCACTAGCATCCGTCATGGCGGCTTCGCCGCATTGGTTCTTGACCCAATCATCGACGGATTTCATCTCACAAGAGTCCTCATGGACGGCGGCAGTAGCCTGAACCTGCTTTATTAGGATACAGTGCGGAAAATGGGCATAGATCCCTCAAGGATTAAGCCCACAAGAACGACCTTTAAAGGCGTTATACCAGGTGTAGAAGCCAACTGTACAGGCTCAGTAACACTTGACGTGGTCTTCAGATCCCCGGACAATTTCCAAAGCGAAGAGTTAATCTTTGATATAGTCCCGTTTCACAGTGGCTATCACGCCCTGCTCGGACGAACCGCATTTGCAAAGTTCAATGTGGTGCCGCACTACACATATCTCAAGCTCAAGATGCCAGGCCCTCGAGGAGTAATTACGGTCAACGAAAACACCGAACGCTCCCTCCGTACGGAGGAGCATACGGCGGCTCTCGCAGCGGAGGTACAAAGTAGCCTTCTCAGGCAATTCTCCAGTCCGGCCATTAAAAAGCCAGACACTGGCAAGCACGCTCGGAGTAACCCACAGCAGGACCGCCTGGCACACTCTGAGCAAGCGTAGCAATGCAGCCCCAACCCCAGCTTTCGCGACATAGCGAAACCAGTACCTCGCGTACATAACTACGCCCTTGAAATACCATGGGCACAGGGGAAGGGGCACAATAACGGCACGCCCAAAATACGGCTTAAAACGTACTAGGGGCTGCCGGATTCTTTTGTTAATTTTTTCTTACTTCCAGGACTCCATACTTCGGACGACCCATTCGGCAATTCGACTACTGCACAAATGATGCAAGATCCAGGGAGGCAGACAAGCCATGCCGCATTATGGAACCCCCAGGTGGTCTCTATTACGAGCAGCATACCTGTTTTGAATACAATTCCGTGGCCTGCCCCTGGCTAGGACATGTTAAATAGTCCAATATCTTTACCTTATAATACCACTTGTATCGTTCTGCTCTGACAGCAGCCTTTATATAAACAATGCATAGCTTTTGTCTATTTTCTGCATTACTCTCTTTTATATATGTTCATTAATGACATGTTGCACCCGTACACTGTGGTACGGCAAGTACGCCAGGGGCTTCAGTACCCTTTAATATGGTGTGATAAGTCCGTACACTTTCACAACTGCGGCTGATGAGGACATCAATACAATTGTTACACCCACAGACTCTGCTGCTATACATACTGGACCAATTACTAGAGCTCGTGCACGCCAACTAAATTACCAGGTACTTTCGTTTCTTGGTAATGATTCTAATGTTCATGAGAATATGATGCTTCCTAAATTGGATACATTTGTTTTGCTTACAAATGAAGGGCCTAGCTTGGAGAAGGATGAACATTGGAGCAAGAACAAGCATGGAGATGATGGCATGCACAAGGGGAACAAGAACGGAGTTACAAGTGATGATTTCAGGACTTTGAAGCCACCATAATGGGTGCATGAAGCCTTGGACGAAATATACAAGATGCCACTTCATAAATTTCGTCCCGGGGCTATTTTAGGTGCTGCGTCACCTTATTATTGGGCCAGGCCCATGTAATTTCGAAATACATAAGTATAGGCTATTTTTAGAGTCCGTATGTGTGGGGAAACAAGAGATAGGGTTGATTTCGGACCCCTCCACCAAGGGCCACGAAATTCCCCCCCTCTTCCTCCATATATACAGCCCTTAGGGCATCGTTTAGACTTTGGGTTTTGTTTAGATTAAAAGTTCGCCATAGCTGCAACTTTGCGTACTTCGTTTGTGTTCAACGACCAGACAAAGGCGTCACAGAACCCCACCTTGATCAATAAAGCTTTCATCTTATATTCGCAATATCCAGATTGCAATCTCAGTTTCTTGCTTGTTCTTCGTTTGCTTGCAGGAAACAGACCCTCGTGGTCAGGTTGATCGTGCTCCGGCGTGGTCAATAACCTCTCGGAGTTGGTTTAGCGATTGCTAAGGCGCGACGTCCTCGCACGTTCGTAGTCGGATCGTCAAAGTCGACTGCCCCCAAAGCGATATCCATCATCTCATCGAAAGACGGGACACCTTTGCCTCTATCAGCGGCACCCCGAACTTATAGCACTATATGCATCGGCTCCGAATCATGATTTGGGTCAATAGTTGGGTTTGCCCGGCTCCTATGTTTTGGTGCCTTACGTTCCGCTATATCGGCTAAGGTAGCACTAGGAGAACCACTACGATTGTGCCCCGGTTGAACTGGGTTAAGCACCTCAGTGGAGAAAGCTAAAACTGACTGTCATGATGAGGCGAGAGACCGGTCGCTGTTCGAGAGGTTTTTCGAGTCCCTAAAGACTTATGCCGCTTCGAGCGAGGAGCCGGATTTGTCCGGCCAAGGCGTGGATAGCGCCCCGAACTCGGTCTTCCGAACTAGGGGCTTCGCCGAAATTTAAAATTATAAAGTTCTATGGCTAAGTGAGAGTGTTCAAGCATTATAGTCCGATTGCCTGGTTCGTTGTGCTGAGCGCCTCCCTCGAAGGACCCAACTATGGGAAAAAGAGCGCTCAGGTTTATCCCGAACACCCCAGCACTAGTGGCATGGGGGCAGAAGCCGACGACTGGCCATCTCTCAATTTTTTGATAAACGGCCGCACAGAAAATAATATTTTAAATTCAACAAGCATTGCTTAAGCGCCTATGAACAAGTTTTCAGCGCACAGGATAAAAACGAGCGAGTTTATTCAAAAATTACATCATTGGTACATTCATCCGCCACAAGGCGGGCACCCGCAAGAACATCCTTGTAATAGTTCTCGGGCTTGTGATGCTCCTTCCCCGGCGGCGGCCCGTCCTTCACAAGCTTCTCACTGTCCAGCTTACCCCAGTGCACCTTTGCACGGGCAAGGGCCCGACGGGCACCTTCGATGCAGATGGAGCACTTGATGACCTCGAGCCTTGGGCAGGCCTCCACCAGCCGCCGCACCAGCCCGAAGTAGCTCCCAGGCAGGGCCTCTCCAGGCCACAGCCGAACTATGAAGCCCTTCATGGCCTGTTCGGCCGCTTGTGGAGCTCGACCACCCGTTTCAGCTGGTCGCTCAAGGGCACAGGGTGTCCGGCCTCAGCATACTGAGACCAGAACACCTTCTTCGTCGAGCTGCCCTCTTCAGCTCGGTAGAATGCGGCAGCGTCGGATACGCTACGGGGAAGATCTGTGAATGCCCCTGGAGAACTCCGGATTCGGGTAAGTAACAAGTAGTTTACTTTTATATTTCTGCTTTCAATAAAGCATGCCTTACCCGCTGCTATCTTGTTCATCTCCTCCAACTCTTGAAGGGCCTTTTGGGCTTCGGCCTTGGCAGACTTGGCAGTCTCAAGGGCCGCCGCGAGCTCGGACGCTTGGGTCTTTGACTCAAGCTCCAAACTCTCATGTTTTTTCATGAGAGCCTGAAGCTCTTGCTGCACCTCGCCGACCTGAGCCCCAAGTTTCTCTCGCTCGGTGCGCTCCGCGGCCGTTTTCTTTTCGGCCTCGGACAACGCCTGCTTGAGGGTCGCCACCTCAGTCGTGGCCCCTATAATAAGCACTGCAATCCTGTTATTTTTTGCAATCAAGCCTCTCTATAGGCACTTTTTCTGTATGGTATTTCCTACCTTCTTTTTCCTCGAGCTGCCGCTTGGCAAGGCCGAGCTCTTGCTCGGTCCGCTTGAGGTCCTGTTTCAGGACACCCACCTCCGCAGTCAGTGCGGCGGTGGATAGCAGCGAAGCCTGCACACGCATATTGACTATTTATTGTTAGACTCCTGCGAAATTTACTAGATCCTCTATTCGGCTTTTCTTTCCGAACGCCAAACAGAGCATCAGGGGCTACTGTCTATGTGGTACTATTTTTATATATGTTTACTTACCTCGAAGCCTGTTAGAAGGCTAGCGCAAGCTTCAATCAGTCCGCTCTTGGCGGACTGAACCTTCTGGATCACCATACTCATAATAGTACGGTGCTCCTCGTCGATGGAGGCGCCGTCAAGCACCTCAAGCAGATTGTCCGGCACCTCCAGTTGGACGGAGGCCGCCGGCTCAGAAGGCTTGCTCCGCTTGGAAGGAGTTCGCCTACCGCGGTCCGGAACTGTTGAAGATTCCGGCGCGGTGTCCGGCACAAAGCCGGACTTGGAGCCCTGGGAGGTCTTGTCCCCTTTACTCCTGGGGTCCGGGAGGTCGCCTTGCGGCTCCTCCAGGACCACCTCCTCCTGCCCTGGAGCTCGTTGCGACGCTACTTCGGCGTCGTCCGCAGTGCGGGGGGAGACAGCGGGCGGAACTGAGTTCACGTCCGATGAATCCAGGGAGCCGCTCGACGACTCGTTGAGTTCGGCCCGGGGTGGGCTGCATAATTATGTTCGACATTAGGGAAAGCTGTGCGGCAAAGGAACGTCATGAGTTACTCTGATATCCGAATACTTACGATTTCGCCAGACGCTTGGCCCTATCTGGCCACTCCTCTTCGTCCTCTTCGACGTCGGGGGAGTAGTTCGGCGGAGGGGTCTTCCTCTTCCTGGACCCTTCGGCCTCCCCCGTTGGGGCGGCCTTCCTTTTCTTTCCTCCCCCCGCTGGAGGGGGAGAGTTTTCTTCTTCCTCCTCCTCATTCTCATGGGAGGAGAGCGTCTCGGACTCGTCGGATGACGAGTCCGACACCACCACATTACGGGCACTCTTTCGAGTCCCCGTGGCCTTCTTCTTCTTGGCCTTCTTCTCCGGCACCACATAAGGCGCCAGAACCAGCAGCTTCACTAGGAGAGCTGGGGCTGGGTCTTCAGGCAGCGGAGCCGGACAGTTAATCGGCCCGGATATCGCCCGCCAAGCCTGTCAAAGGTAAGGGAGTTTAGATCCCGCATAGAGTCAAACTATGAAGAAAGCTTAACATCCTGTAAAAGGTGAAGATAGCTTACCTCGCTAGCGTGACGCTGCGAGCTGTATCCGCGGTCCTCGGAAGCGGATGCGGGAGCCTCGGCGCCCTTGAATAGCACCTTCCAGGCATCTTCGTACGTCGTGTGGAACAGCCTGCTAAGGGTTTGGTGCTGCACCGGGTCGAACTCCCACAGATTAAAATCCCGTTGTTGGCACGGGAGGATCCGGCGGACGAGCATAACCTAGATTACATTAACAAGCCGGATTGGCTTGTTCACCAGGGACTGGATGCATGTTTGCAATCCGGTCACCTCTTTTTCATCACCCCATGACAGGCCCGTCTCTTTCCAGGACATAAGCCGCGTGGGGGGTCCGATTCGGAACTCGGGGGCTGCGATTCGGATCGCGTGGCTCGGTGATGTAAAACCACCCGGATTGCCACCCCTTCAGGGTCTCCACAAAAGAGCCCTCGAACCATAGGACGTTGGCCATCTTGCCCGCCATGGCGCCTCCGCACTCCGCCTGGCTGCCGTGCACCACCTTGGGCTTGACGTTGAAGGTCTTGAGCCAGAGGCCGAAATGAGGGCGGACGCGGAGGAAAGCCTCGCACACGACGATAAACGCCGAGATGTTGAGGATGAAGTTCGGGGCCAGATCGTGGAAATCCAGGCCATAGTAGAACATGAGCCCCCGGACAAATGGGTGGAGTGGAAAATCCAGTCCATGGAGGAAGTGGGGAAGGAATACTACCCTCTCATGGGGCCTTGGGGTGGGGAGAAGCTGCCCCTCCTCGGGAAGCCGGTGCGCGATGTCTTTGGACAAGTATCCGGCCTTCCTTAGCTTTTTGACATGGCCCTCTGTGACGGAGGAGACCATCCACTTGCCTCCCGGTCCGAACATTACTGGAGAAGGTTGAGGTGGGAAGTGCGGGCTTGGATGCTGGAGCTCGAGTGTGCAGGAGATGGATAGGCAAAGGAGGAAGAAGGCGTAGGTAAAAAGGTGGATCCTTATCCCCTTATATGGGCGGATGCGGTTGTGCGTCCCCACCAGCCTAGTAAAACTCGCTTGCCTCCCAATTGCCATGATAAATGGCGCGGTTGGGTTACCCATGTCCGTATTGATGAGAATCCCGTAAAGGGGGTACATGATCTCTGCTTTGACAAGACGTGCCAAGGAAGCCGCCTCGCAAAACATGCTGAGGTGGAAAAGTAAAAACGATTCGAGTAAAGGACTTGGCCATAGTGTGATGACACACTGCGGAATACGTCTGCAGTTTTGATTTGTGTTAATATTATTCTCTTTATGGCGATATGTGGAAGCTTATTTTGCAGAGCCAGACATTACTCTTGGTGTTTACAATCTTCTATGAAGGACTTGGAGGAGGAACCCGCCTTGCAATGCCGAAGACAATTTGCGCGCCGGACTCGTCGTCATTGAAGCCTGGTTCAGGGGCTACTGAGGGAGTCCTGGATTAGGGGGTGTAGGGGTTTTACTCCTTTAAGAGGGCCTGAACCTGGGTAAACATTGTGTCCCCATCGTCCCTTGTTACCATCGATCCTCAGGTGCACAGTTCGGGACCCCCTACCCGAGATCCGCCGGTTTTGACACCGACAGTGAGCCCAAGAATAAATGGGCCCTTAGAAGGCCGAAAGTTAAACGAGCTGGAAACGACCGACAGAATAATGGGTCGTTAATGGGTATAAAGCAATACATTGTTGATTATGGGCCAGTTTCACCTCGGGCCTTTAATGGGCCCAAAGTTACAAAGGGCCTTGTATGGGCCGAACTACGTCATGGGCCATACATGGGCCAGAAGTTACAATAGGCTAGAATCATATTGGACGGCCCAGATGACGCTACTGGGCCTAATTTGGATAGGCCGTAACGGGCCATGAGTTAGTGGGTTGTAAATGGGCTATATGCGAACAGGTCATTAACAGGCTTTCTGTGGGCCGGCCTGCCACCTTTTGACCAAGTCAAACGGGCCGGTCTTTTCATCGAAATGGGCCTCTATTGGGTCATGCCACGTGTTGACATATCATAGGCACCTTTGATACAATGAGTGGATGACATTTGTCCCAAAGGTGAGCCGACACGTGGTTCCTCTGGCCATTGAGAATTTTACATGTGGAAAATCCCCATTGGTCTGGGTTGTTAACGGGTTATTGGATTCAAACCGGAACCCGATAGCTTAACGGCGACCCATTATGGTGGATGCCACGTGTTGGTTACCCTTAACAAAAGCACTTCCATGATGCGCGATTTATGGTCATGGAAGTGGACACTTGGTATTGTCATGGAACACTTCTACAACAGCATAGGTATGACTATCTTGATTCTGTCATAAAATCGACATGGATGTACATGCATGACAGAAAACGTGACCTACTATGACAAACACGTATCATCACGGAAGTGTATTTTTTTGTAGTGTATGCAACATTCCTTTTGCCTCGCGATATTTGTTGTCGAGCTCAAGGCGATTACTTGTCACCCTTGTGGTAGCTCAGCCTCTCTTCTCGAAGCCGTGATACAGATTCCCGAAGTGGGTTAACACTTAACCCAAGTCGGATGGCTATGCTTTCTGAATCTAATCACTTGAGAGGGCCCAAAGAATATCTCTCCATATAGGAGGGGCAAATCCCATCTTGGTTAGCCATGTCCCGCGGCATGTCTCACGACTCACCTGAAAACTACCTTTATAACTACCATGTTACGGAGTAGCGTTTCATAGACCCTAAGTGAGTCGATCCTCATCCGAGAACATGCGAGGACCTCAGGTCTAGGACATGGCATAGACATTGTACTTGAGACTAACAAATGATAATATCTCGTTGCATCTCAAAGTGGGTATGTCCGACTCAGTGATCTCCATCCCCGAGTCCATACTATCGGTTTAGCATCTCCATGCACATGACTTGTGAAACATAGTCATCAATCAATTCGTATACTAGTCAAGGTATGTGTCCACGTAACCTTATGAACTAGGGACCATTAGAACGATCAGCATACAATACATAATTCCACAGACAAGTCACATACTTATTGATACATATCATTGATGATGTTCAAGGACAATACAAAGGACTCATGAATACATGTGGAAATACCATCATCACATGATTGCCTCTAGGGGATGTCTCCAACAGTCTCCCACTTGCACTAGAATCAATCATTTAGGCATCGTAGGCCGATGGAACTCATGTTCGCCTCATGCTTCGACCGTGGGAGAGGCTTCGTCAATGGATCAGCAACATTTGCATCCGTTTGTACCTTGCATATGTTCTCAACAATGTCACGACTAAGGTTAAAATGCATGAGTCTGTGTTGGGTTTTATGATGGTTTCATGGTTCCTTGACTTGCACGATGGCACAACTATTATCACAATAAAGGTCCAGTGGATCGGACGCGCTCTGAACCACAGCAAGATCAGAAATAAAATTCTTCACCCAAACACCTTCTTTTGCATCTTCAGAAGCCGCGATGTTGATAGAGGCAAAGGTCTCCCGTCTTTCGATGAGATGATGGATATCGCTTTGGTGGCAGTCGACTTTGACGATCCGACTACGAACGTGCGAGGACGTCGCGCCTTAGCAATCGCTAAACCAACTCCGAGAGGTTATTGACCACACCGGAGCACGATCAACCTGACCACGAGGGTCTGTTTCCTGCGAGCAAACGAAGAACAAGCAAGAAACTGACATTGCAATCTGGATATTGCGAATATAAGATGAAAGCTTTATTGATCAAGGTGGGGTTCTGTGACGCCTTTGTCTGGTCGTTGAACACAAACGAAGTACGCGAAGTTGCAGCTATGGCGAACTTTTAATCTAAACAAAACCCGAAGTCTAAACGATGCCCTAAGGGCTGTATATATGGAGGAAGAGGAGGGGAATTTCGTGGCCCTTGGTGGAGGGGTCCGAAATCAACCCTATCTCTTGTTTCCCCACACATACGTACTCTAAAAATAGCCTATACTTATGTATTTCGAAATTACATGGGCCTGGCCCAATAATAAGGTGACGCAGCACCTAAAATAGCCTCGGGACGAAATTTATGAAGTGGCATCTTGTATATTTCGTCCAAGGCTTCATGCACCCATTATGGTGGCTTCAAAGTCCTGAAATCATCACTTGTAACTCCGTTCTTGTTCCCCTTGCACATGCCATCATCTCCATGCTTGTTCTTGCTCCAATGTTCATCCTTCTCCAAGCTAGGCCCTTCATTTGTAAGCAAAATAAATGTATCCAATTTAGGCAGCATCATATTCTCATGAACATTAGAATCATTACCAAGAAACGAAAGTACCTGGTAATTTAGTTGGCGTGCACGAGCTCTAGTAATTGGTCCAGTATGTATAGCAGCAGCGGTTGTGGGTGTAACAATTGTATTGATGTCCTCATCATCCCCTTCTTGAAATGAAGTCGTCCTCGACGGAAGTTCATCTTCCTCACCCAAATAAGGCTTCAAATCTGCAATGTTAAAACCAGGACTAACCCCAAAATCTGCAGGCAGCTCAAGTTTATATGCATTATCATTTATTTTCTCTAACACCTTAAAGGGACCATCAGCACGTGGCATTAACTTTGATTTGCGCAAATCAGGAAATCTATCCTTACGCAAATGTAACCAAACAAGATCTCCAGGTGCAAACACAACATGTTTTCTACCCTTATCTCCAGCAAGTTTATATTTAGCATTCATACACTCAATGTTTTCCTTAGTTAACTCTTGCATTTTTAAAATCAATTCAGCACGTTGTTTAGCATCAAAATTAACCTTCTCCGAAGATGGAAGAGGCAACAAATCAATAGGTGCACGAGGTAGGAAACCATACACAACTTCAAAAGGGCACATCTTAGTAGTAGAATGCAATGAACGATTATAAGCAAATTCAATATGAGGCAAGCATTCCTCCCACATTTTCTTATTATTCTTCAAAACAGCCCTAAGCATAGTAGACAACGTTCTATTGAGTACTTCAGTTTGTCCATCAGTTTGGGGGTGACAAGTAGTACTAAAAAGCAGTTTAGTCCCCAACTTAGCCCATAAACATCTCCAAAAGTGGCTAAGAAATTTAGTATCACGATCTGAAACAATAGTATTTGGCACACCATGCAAGCGAATAATTTCACGAAAGAACAAATCAGCAACATTAACAGCATCATCGCTTTTATGACATGGTATAAAGTGTGCCATTTTCGAGAATCTATCCACGACAACAAATATGCTATCCCTCCCCTTCTTTGTTCGAGGTAAACCTAAAACAAAGTCCATAGATATATCCTCCCAAGGAACACTAGGTACAGGCAAAGGCATATATAAACCATGAGGATTGAGTCGTGACTTAGCTTTTTGACATGTAGTGCAGCGAGCAATAAAACGCTCAACATCCCGTCTCATCTTTGGCCAAAAGAAATGTGTAGCAAGTACGTCCTCCGTCTTATTCACGCCAAAGTGTCCCATTAATCCTCCTCCATGCGCCTCCTGCAACAACAAAAGATGAACGGAGCTAGCTGGAATGCATAGCTTGTTAGCACGAAACACAAATCCATCGTTAACGACGAGCTTGTTCCACATTCTTCCTTCTTTACAATTCTGCATTACATCTTTAAAATCAGCATCATGCATATATTGATCTTTGATGGTCTCCAAACCAAATATTTTGAAGTCAAGTTGTGAAAGCATAGTATAGCGGCGAGACAATGCATCAGCAATAACATTTTCTTTTCCCTTCTTGTGTTTAATGACATAAGGAAAAGTCTCAATGAATTCAACCCATTTAGCATGTCTACGATTCAGTTTAGCTTCTTTTAATATGTTTCAAAGATTCATGATCAGAATGTATAACAAATTCTTTGGGCCATAAATAATGTTGCCATGTTTCTAAAGTCCGAACAAGAGCATATAATTCTTTATCATAAGTAGAATAATTCAGACTAGGCCCACTCAATTTTTCAGAAAAGTATGCAACAGGTTTGCCATCTTGTAATAACACACCGCCTAATCCAATTCCACTAGCATCACATTCAAGCTCAAAAGTTTTATTAAAATCAGGAAGTTGGAGTAAAGGAGCATGTGTCAACTTATCTTTCAATACCGAGAAGGCTTCTTCCTGTGCGGTACCCCAAAGAAAAGGCACATCTTTCTTTGTAAGCTCATTGAGAGGTGCAGCAACGGTGCTGAAATCTCTCACAAAACGCCTATAGAATCCAGCGAGGCCAAGAAAACTCCTCACTTGTGTGACCGTTTTGGGCTGCGGCCAACTCTCAATAGCTTCAATCTTGGCTTTATCAACTTCAATTCCCTGTGGAGTAACAACATAGCCAAGAAAAGATACTCGGTCGGTGCAAAAGGTGCACTTCCCAAGGTTACCAAACAAACGTGCATCACGTAGAGCAATAAAAACAGCACGTAAATGTTCCAAATGTTCTTCCAAAGATCTGCTATAAATCAATATGTCATCAAAGTAAACTACCACAAATCGTCCAATGAAAGCACGTAAAACTTCGTTCATTAATCTCATGAAAGTACTAGGTGCATTAGTTAACCCAAAGGGCATGACTAACCACTCATATAATCCAAACTTAGTTTTAAATGCTGTTTTCCATTCATCTCCCAATTTCATACGAATTTGATGGTATCCACTACGCAAATCAACTTTGGAGAATATTGTAGAGCCACTCAATTCATCAAGCATATCATCGAGCCTAGGAATAGGATGACGATAACGAATAGTAATATTATTAATGCCTCTACAATCAACACACATACGTGATGTACCATCCTTTTTCGGCACTAGAATAATAGGAACAGCACAAGGACTAAGGGATTCGCGTATATAACCTTTGTCGAGAAGCTCTTGTACTTGACGCATAATCTCCTTCGTCTCCTCTGGATTGGTACAGTATGGTGCACGGTTTGGCAGTGAAGCACCGGGAATTAAGTCAATCTGATGCTCAATCCCTCGAATAGGCGGTAATCCCGGTGGCACGTCTTGTGGAAAGACGTCAGCGAACTCCTGCAAAATGTTAGTGACAGCAGGAGGCAAAGAGGAAGGCACGTCCTGAATGAAAATAATGCCTCTTTGCACACAAAAGCATAGCAAACAGATTTGCTGAAATCTAGCTCATCAATATCAGATTTGGTGTCAAATAAACATGCACTTTTCAATTTAATTTCAGAAGCAACACTAGATGGTTTATTATTAGGCTTCATTTGTTGCTCAAATTCTTTTGATTGTTTCTACCATGGTGTACAGAGTTTTTATCAAATTGCCATGGTCTACCAAGTAATAAGGAACATGCTTGCATAGGTACCACATCACAATCAACATAATCAGCATATGTAGAGATACTAAAATGCACACGAACAGTACGTGTTACCTTAACCTTGCCGCTGTTGTTGAACCATTGGATGTAGTAAGGATGTGGATGTGGTCTTGTGGTGAGAGAAAGCTTCTCCACCATCTCCATGCTAGCCAAGTTGTTGCAGCTCCCTCCATCTATTATGACGCGCATAGAACATTCCTTCACAACTCCCTTGGTATGGAACAAATTGTGCCTCTGATTTTGCTCAGCTTGTGTGACCTGCACACTCAAAACACGTTGAGCAACTAAACATTCATACCTGTCAGCGTCTTCAGGAGCCATGTATTGCATCTCATGATCAGAATCATCTCCACCATGTTCTTCACGTGTAATAAGAGCCAAAGTCTCCTCATCATAGTCACTAGCGGACTCATATCCACCATCTGCGGTAGCAATCATCACACGCGGAGATTTGCATTCTCTCGCATAATGACCTCCTCCCTTACAACGACGACAAATAATATCACTAGTGTGCCCTGTTGATGCCATGGAAGAAGAAGAACTCTATGCAGGCCCAGCAGGTGCGCTCTTGGCAGATAATGGTGGTTGTGCCTGTTTTCTTGTATCACGACTGGAGGAGGCACCTGATTGAGGTGCTGGTGCAGTTGAAGTAGAAGATGCACGCGGTGTCCATGATGAAGGTCGGCCTGCAGAAAAGTTAGATCGCGCCAATGCTTGTCGATCCTGCACTTCACGTTCAGCTTTACAAGCAAGATGGAATAAACGAGTGATATTAGTATACTCCTTATAGTCTAGAATGGTCTGAATCTCTCTATTTAATCCACCCAGAAAACGTGCAAGCATAGCTTCATTCTCCTCAACAATACCACATCTAATCATGCCAGTTTGTAATTCCTGATAATATTCTTCTACAGAATTTTTCCCTTGTCTTAAACGCTGCAATTTTTGAAGCAATTCACGTTGATAATATGGTGGAACCCAACGCGTACGCATAGCAGTTTTCAAAGCAGCCCAAGTAGTTGGAATAGGATATAATCTACAATGTTCAGACCACCATACACATGCAAAACTAGTGAAAGCACAAACAGCAGCAGCAACCCGTCTCTCCTCGGGATATTGTAAACATGTAAAACGTTGTTCAGTTTCTAACTCCCAAGTAAGATATATATCAGGAACATATCTACCCTCAAATGGTGGAATATTCAATTTCAGTTTAGGAATATGCACATCATCTCATACCTGAGGTGGTGGTGCAGGCCTACCATTACGAATATAATCCTGAGGTCGACCTACTGGTGGTGGTGCTGGTGGGTGCACGTAGTTCTGATTTTGATCAACCTCATCCTCATAATCGCCCGCATACTCATCATCCTCCTGGGTACCAGCAGCAGCAGTAGCAGGAGCCAAAGAAGCATCAATAACAGGAACAGCAGCACCAGAAGTTTGGCCATCCTCAATAGGAACACGCTTCGCTCGTCCATACTGATTCGGAAGGATGCGTTGTTGTTGGTGTTGCAGAGGTGCGATAGGTGCAGCCGGCGGTGGTGGTGGTAAACGCGCGACCAATTCATTAAACTTGCTATCAAGCTTTGTTTTGAACGTCTTCTCCATGCCATCTATCTTCTCCATGGCCTCGTCAAATCTGTTTAGCACATCTTGCACCTGTCCACTCATCATTTGCTGAAATTTATCATGTAGCTGTTTGTTCGTCAGGTTCTCCCAATCAGTCTCATCGGCTTGTGATCCTACCATGGTTAGCAGCAAATAGAAACACACAAGAATATGATCCTACAGACTACTAAGAAGTGGTGGTGGTGTATCGCAAACCCGTGAAGCAAAACTCAAATTCGTACCAGTTCTTACCCAGCAGCAGGAGGTGATCGGCAACCGTTGTAGTCAAAACTCTCAAAGCTTGGATAGAGCGATTACCAGGGAGAGTCAAACGCACGATGTAGATGTATGTGGAGCTGGGAAGGCTTATAATATGGTAGCAAAAAGGGTCACCAATAATCAATTCAGAGATGCAAAGTTGAATAAACGCTCAACGACGGTACTGTGCTGGTCCTAGGGTAGACCGTGCTAGAGACGCGAGCCTAGAACACTAACAAAATCACGGCGCTGCACGTAAACAAGGAAAAAAGCACACTCTGGAAAAAAAATTCGCTCTTTTTTTTTGCGCTGCTTTTTTTTTGCGAAAAATCACTATAATGGCGAGTGTCTCAAAACTCTTCCTAGGTCAAACTGATAGGATGGGCACGAAATTTTTTCGACCAAATTTTTTTTTTCGTTTTTTCGACTGCCCGGACCCAAAAACTGGAAACGGGTCAAAGAAAACTTCCTATAATGGCACCTGTCTCAAAACACTCAGAAACAATTAAAAATAGGATAGCCAGAATTTTTTTCGAAAAATGCGTTTTCAAAAAATTTTGGGCCTAAACGGAGGGTGGTTTCTGGACTCTTTTTTTTCCGAAACCTACTCCGGCAAGGAAACACGAATCGGAATCTAGATGGATCTCAAAAACACACCTAATATGCAAGGAACTCGGATTGGTGGTGGATATATGGTGGTGGTATATGGCAGCGGTGGTGGTATATGGCAGCGGTGGTAATATATGGATATGGATCGGTGGTGGTATATGGATACGGATTGGTGGTGGTATATGGATACGGATTCGGAGCGGTGGTGGTAGGTGACAGGGGCGATGATGATGGTGCGGTGGCGGCGTGACAACTTATGACCAGAACTCGAAACTCTAAAAGACTAACGCTAAGACCAGCAACTAGACACGACGATGCAACCACAAATTCAACAGAGCAAAACCCTAAAAAGAACATGCAAAGGCTCAGATTGGTTCGGATATGATGAACTAACCCTAATTTTTTTTTGGCTTTTTCGTGGATTGTGGGTATGAAGAACAGACTCGATCTAAACTACGAAAAACTGTAAAATCTCACCGAGCAACCTGGAAATCTGATACCACTTGATAGAGGCAAAGGTGTCCCGTCTTTCGATGATATGATGGACATCGCTTTGGTGGCAGTCGACTTTGACGATCTGACTACGAACGTGCGAGGACGTCGCGCCTTAGCAATCGCTAAACCAACTCCGAGAGGTTATTGACCACGCCGGAGCACGATCAACCTGACCACGAGGGTCTGTTTCCTGCGAGCAAACGAAGAACAAGCAAGAAACTGAGATTGCAATCTGGATATTGTGAATATAAGATGAAAGCTTTATTGATCAAGGTGGGGTTCTGTGACGCCTTTGTCTGGTCGTTGAACACAAACAAAGTACGCGAAGTTGCAGCTATGGCGAACTTTTAATCTAAACAAAACCCGAAGACTAAACGATGCCCTAAGGGCTGTATATATGAAGGAAGAGGAGGGGAATTTCGTGGCCCTTGGTGGAGGGGTCCGAAATCAACCCTATCTCTTGTTTCCCCACACATACGTACTCTAAAAATAGCCTATACTTATGTATTTCGAAATTACATGGGCCTGGCCCAATAATAAGGTGACGCAGCACCTAAAATAGCCTCGAGATGAAATTTATGAAGTGGCATCTTGTATATTTCGTCCAAGGCTTCATGCACCCATTATGGTGGCTTCAAAGTCCTGAAATCATCACTTGTAACTCCGTTCTTGTTCCCCTTGCGCATGCCATCATCTCCATGCTTGTTCTTGCTCCAATGTTCATC
This sequence comes from Triticum aestivum, assembly GCF_018294505.1. Lineage (NCBI taxonomy): Eukaryota > Viridiplantae > Streptophyta > Magnoliopsida > Poales > Poaceae > Triticum > Triticum aestivum. The sequence continues at coordinate 367,623,578 of NC_057812.1, read as the reverse complement.
CTTCTCCAAGCTAGGCCCTTCATTTGTAAGAAAAACAAATGTATCCAATTTAGGCAGCATCATATTCTCATGAACATTAGAATCATTACCAAGAAACGAAAGTACCTGGTAATTTAGTTGGTGTGCACGAGCTCTAGTAATTGGTCCAGTATGTATAGCAGCAGGGGCTGTGGGTGTAACAATTGTATTGATGTCCTCATCAGATGTACTCAGCCTCTGTTGTAGAATCAGCTACTATATCTTGCTTGAAACTCCTCCAGCTCACTGTTCCTCCATTCAGAATGAACACAAACCCAGATTGCGGTCGACTGTCATCCCTATCGGTTTGGAAACTAGCATCGGTGTAACTCTTTACAACGAGCTCATCCTCGCGTCCATAAACCAGGAACATATCCTTAGTCCTTCTCAAGTACTTAAGGATATTCTTAACTGTTGTCTAGTGACTCTCAGCTGGATCAGCCTGGTATCTGCCCACCACGCTGAGAGCAAAGCTAACATCGGGACGAGTACATACCATAGCATACATGATGGACCCAACAGCCAAAGCATACGGAAAGCCATCCATGCGTCTTCGCTCATCGGGAGTCGAAGGACTCTGAGTCTTGCTAAGACTAATGCCATGTGACATGGGCAAGAAACCCTTCTTGGCATCTTGCATGTTGAACCGCTTCAACACCTTGTCAATATATGCACTCTGGCTTGATCCACTAAGCCTTCTCGATCTATCTCTATAGATCTTGATTCCCAAAATGTAAGCCACTTCTCCCAAGTCCTTCATCAAAAAACTATTTTTCAATGAGTCCTTGAAAGATTCAAGCATTTGAACATCATTTCAAATCAATAATATGCAGTCCACATGATGAGGACATCAATACAATTGTTACACCCACAGCCCCTGCTGCTATACATACTGGACCAATTACTAGAGCTCGTGCACGCCAACTAAATTACCAAGTACTTTCGTTTCTTGGTAATGATTCTAATGTTCATGAGAATATGATGCTGCCTAAATTGGATACATTTGTTTTGCTTACAAATGAAGGGCCTAGCTTGGAGAAGGATGAACATTGGAGCAAGAACAAGCATGGAGATGATGGCATGCGCAAGGGGAACAAGAACGGAGTTACAAGTGATGATTCCAGGACTTTGAAGCCACCATAATGGGTGCATGAAGCCTTGGACGAAATATACAAGATGCCACTTCATAAATTTCGTCCCGAGGCTATTTTAGGTGCTGCGTCACCTTATTATTGGGCCAGGCCCATGTAATTTCGAAATACATAAGTATAGGCTATTTTTAGAGTCCGTATGTGTGGGGAAACAAGAGATAGGGTTGATTTCGGACCCCTCCACTAAGGGCCACGAAATTCCCCCCTCTTCCTCCATATATACAGCCCTTAGGGCATCGTTTAGACTTTGGGTTTTGTTTAGATTAAAAGTTCGCCATAGCTGCAACTTCGCGTACTTCGTTTGTGTTCAACGACCAGACAAAGGCGTCACAGAACCCCACCTTGATCAATAAAGCTTTCATCTTATATTCGCAATATCCAGATTGCAATCTCAGTTTCTTGCTTGTTCTTCGTTTGCTCGCAGGAAACAGACCCTCGTGGTCAGGTTGATCGTGCTCCGGCGTGGTCAATAACCTCTCGGAGTTGGTTTAGCGATTGCTAAGGCGCGACGTCCTCGCACGTTCGTAGTCGGATCGTCAAAGTCGACTACCACCAAAGCGATATCCATCATCTCATCGAAAGACGGGACACCTTTGCCTCTATCACCACATATAATATCAGAAATGCAACCAAGCTCCCACTCACCTTCTCGAATACACAATGATCACAGTCATTGTTGATGAAGCCAAACTCTTTGACCACTTCATTAAAACGAGCATTCCAATTCTGAGATGCTTCCCTCAATCCATAAATGGATCTCTGAAGCTTGCATACCATGTGCTACTTCTTGAGCTTGCGTTGGTTTTTCCCTTGAAGAGGAAAGGGTGATGCAGTACAGTAGAGATAAGTATTTCCCTCAGTTAAGAACCAAGGTATCAATCTAGTAGAAGAAATGCGCAAGTCCCCAATAGATGCACCTACACAAACAATCAAACACTTCCACCCAACGCGATAAAGGGGTTGTCAATCCCTTCATGGTCACCTGCAAAGGTGAGATCTGATAGAGATAGATAGAACTAAACAAAAGATAAAATATTTTTGGGTTTTTTAGTTTATAGATTTGAAAATAAAAGATTGTAAAATAGTATATCAAAAACTAATATGATGGAAAATAGACCCGAGGGCCATAAGTTTCACTAGAGGATTCTCTCATGAAGGCAAATAATACGATGGGTGAACAACTGTCGAGCAATTGATAGAAAAGCGCAAAGTTATGACGATATCCAAGGCAATGATTATGTAATATAGGCATCACGTCCGTGTCAAGTAGACCGACTCCTGCATGCATCTACTACTATTACTCCACACATCGACCGCTATCTAGCATGCATCTAGAGTATTAAGTTCATAACGAACGGAGTAACGCCTTAAGTAAGATCACATGATGTAGAGGAATAAACTCAAGCAATATGATGAAAACCCCATCTTTTTATCCTCGATGGCAAAAATTCAATACGTGTATCGCTACCCCTACTTTGTCACTAGGTGAAATCACACAAGATTGAAACCATAACTAAGCACCTCTCCCATTGCAAGAAAAACCAATATAGTTGGCCAAACCAAACTGATAATTCACAGAGAAATACAAACATATCAAATCATGCATATAAGAATTCAGAGAAGATTCAAATAATATTCATAGACAAGTTGATCATAAATCCACAATTCATCGGATCTCGACAAACACACCGCAAAAGAAGATTACATCAGATAGATCTCCAAGAACATCAAGGAGAACATGGTATTGAGAATCAAAGAGAGAGAAGAAGCCATCTAGCTACTAGCTATGGACCATAGGTCTGTGGTAAACTACTCATGCTTCATCGGAAGGGCAATAGATTTGATGTAGATGCCCTCCGTGATCGAATCCCCCTCCAGCAGGATGCCAGAAAAGGCCCCAAGATGGGATCTCACGGGAACAGAAGGTTGCGGTGGTGGAAAAAGTGTTTTCGTGGATGCTTCTGGTGGTTCTGGAATATATGTGAATATATAGGAGGAAGAGCTAGGTCAGTGGGTCATCAAGGGGCCCACAAGGTAGGGGCGCCCCCCTAAGGCACGCCCTCCGCCCTTGCCGCCACCTCATGGCTCTTCTAACTCGCACTCCAAGTCCCTTGGATGTCTTCTGGTCCAAGAAAAATCATCGTGAAGTTTTATTCCGTTTGGACTCCATTTAGTATTCCTTTTCTATGAAGCTCAAAAACAAGGGAAAAAACAAAAATTGGCACTGGCTCTAGGTTAATAGGTTAGTCCCAAAAATAATATAAAATAGCATATTAATGCATATAAAACATCCAAAACAGATAATATAATAGCATGGAACAATAAAAAATTATAGATACGCTGGAGACGTATCACCATGCTATACTTCTTTGAATCAACAAAACCCTCGGGCTGTGTAATATACACATCCTCGTTTAAATTTCCATTAAGGAATGTCCTTTTGACATCCATCTGCCACATCTCATAGTCGAAATATGATGTGATAGAGGCGAAGGTGTCCCGATGTTTCGATGAGATCGATATCGTTTTTTGTGGGAGTCAACTTTGACGATCCGACTACGAACGTGCGAAGATGCCGCGCCTTATCAATCGCTAAACCAACTTCCGAGGGTTATTGACCATGCCAGAGCACGATCAACCTGACCACGAGGGTCTATTTCCTGTGAGCAAACAAAGAACAAGCAAGAAACTAAGCTTGCAATCTGGATATTGCGAATAAAAGAGGAAATCTTTATTGATCAAGGTGGGGTTCTGTGACGCCTTTGTCTGGTCGTTGAACACAAACGAAGTACGCAAAGTTGTAGTGATGAGGACATCAATACAATTGTTACACCCACAGCCCCTGCTGCTATACATACTGGACCAATTACTAGAGCCCGTGCACGCCAACTAAATTACCAGGTACTTTCGTTTCTTGGTAATGATTCTAATGTTCATGAGAATATGATGCTGCCTAAATTGGATACATTTGTTTTGCTTACAAATGAAGGGCCTAGCTTGGAGAAGGATGAACATTGGAGCAAGAACAAGCATGGAGATGATGGCATGCGCAAGGGGAACAAGAACGGAGTTACAAGTGATGATTTCAGGACTTTGAAGCCACCATAATGGGTGCATGAAGCCTTGGACGAAATATACAAGATACCACTTCATAAATTTCGTCCCGAGGCTATTTTAGGTGCTGCGTCACCTTATTATTGGGCCAGGCCCATGTAATTTCGAAATACATAAGTATAGGCTATTTTTAGAGTCCGTATGTGTGGGGAAACAAGAGATAGGGTTGATTTCGGACCCCTCCACCAAGGGCCACGAAATTCCCCCTCTTCCTCCATATATACAGCCCTTAGGGCATCGTTTAGACTTTGGGTTTTGTTTAGATTAAAAGTTCGCCATAGCTGCAACTTCGCGTACTTCGTTTGTGTTCAACGACCAGACAAAGGCGTCACAGAACCCCACCTTGATCAATAAAGCTTTCATCTAATATTCGCAATATCCAGATTGCAATCTCAGTTTCTTGCTTGTTCTTCGTTTGCTCGCAGGAAACAGACCCTCGTGGTCAGGTTGATCATGCTCCGGCGTGGTCAATAACCTCTCGGAGTTGGTTTAGCGATTGCTAAGGCGCGACGTCCTCGCACGTTCGTAGTCGGATCGTCAAAGTCGACTTCCACCAAAGCGAAATCCATCATCTCATCGAAAGACGGGACACCTCCGCCTCTATCAAGTGGTATCAGATTTCCAGGTTGCTCGGTGAGATTTTACAGTTTTTCGTAGTTTAGATCGAGTCTGTTCTTCATACCTACAGTCCACGAAAAAGCCACAAAAAAAATTAGGGTTAGTTCATCATATCCGAACCAATCTGAGCCTTTGCATAATCTTTTTAGGGTTTTGCTTTGTTGAATTTGCGGTTGCATCGTCGTGTCTAGTTGCTGGTCTTAGAGTCTAGTCTTTTAGAGTTTCGAGTTCTGGTCATAAGTTGTCACGCCGCCGCCGCACCATCATCATCGCCCCTGCCATCTACCACCACCGCTTATCCGCCACCGCTCCGAATCCGTATCCATATACCACCACCAATCCGTGTCCATATACCACCACCGATCCATATCCATATACTACCACCGCTACCACCACCGCTGCCATATACCACCACCATATATCCACCACAAATCCGAGTTCCTTGCATATTAGGTTTGTTTTCGAGATCCATCTAGATTCCGATTTGTGTTTCCTTGCCGGAGTAGGTTTCGGAAAAAAAAAAGAGTCGGGTAGCCACACTCCGTTTAGGCCCAAAAATTTTCGAAAACGCACTTTTCGAAAAAAATTCTGGCTATCCTATTTTTAGGTGTTTCTGAGTGTTTTGAGACAGGTGCCATTATAGGAAGTTTTTTTTGACCCGTTTCCAGTTTTTGGGTCCGGGCAGTCAAAAAAAAATTTGGTCGAAAAAATTTCGTGCCCATCCTGTTAGTTTGAGCTAAGAAGAGTTTTGAGACACTCGCCATTATAGTGATTTTTCGCAAAAAAAAAGCAGCGCAAAAAAAAAGAGCGCAAAAAAAAGAGCGAAAAAAAAATTCCAGAGTGTGCTTTTCCCTTGTTTACGTGCCGCGCCGTGATTTTGTTAGTGTTCTAGGCTCGCGTCTCTAGCACAGTCTAGCCTAGGACCAGCACAGTACCGTCGTTGAGCGTTTATTCAACTTTGCATCTCTGAATTGATTATTGCTGACCATTTTTGCTACCATATTATAAGCCTTCCCAGCTCCACATACATCTACGTCGTGCGTTTGACTCTCCCTGGTAATCGCTCTATCCAAGCTTTGAGAGTTTTTGACTACAACGGTTGCCGATCACCGCCTGCTGCTGGGTAAGAACTGGTAAGAATTTGAGATTTGCTTGACGGATTTGTGACACCCACCACCACCACTTGTTCGTAGTCTGTAGGATCATATTCTTGTGTGTTTCTATTGCTGCTAACCATGCCAGGATCACAAGCCGACGAGATTGACTGGGAGAATTTATCGAACAAGGAGCTTCATGATAAGTTTCAGCAAATGATGACTGAACAGGTGCAAGATGTGCTGAACAATTTTGAAGAGGCCATGGAGAAGATCACTGGCCTTGAGAAGACGTTCGAAACAAAGCTCGATAACAAGTTTAATGAATTGCTCGCGCGTCTTCCACCACCACCACCCGCTGCACCTAACGCACCTCTCCAACAACAACAACATCGACTACCTCCACGTCGCGAAGCAGACCTCCGCCGAGCAAGCCGTGTTCCTCTTGCGTTTGGCCAAACTGTTGGTGCTGCTGTTGATACTTGTGTGGCTCCTGCTGCTGATGTGGAGGAGGATGATTATGTGGGAGATTATGAGGATGAGGTTGATCAAAATCAACACTACGTGCAGCCACCTGTACCACCACCAGCAGGTCGACCTCAGGTATATATTCATAATGGTAGGCCTGCACCACCACCTCAGGTACGAGATGATGTCCATATTCCTAAACTGAAATTGAATATTCCACCATTTGAGGGTAGATATGTTCCTGATATATATCTTACTTGGGAGTTAGAAACTGAACAACGATTTACATGTTTACAATATCCTGAGGAGAGGCGAGTTGCTGCTGCTGTTTGTGCTTTCACTAGTTTTGCATGTGTATGGTGGTCTGAACATTGTAGATTATATCCTATTCCAACTACTTCGGCTGCTTTGAAAACTGCTATGCGTACGCGTTGGGTTCCACCATATTATCAACGTGAATTGCTTCAAAAATTGCAGCGTTTAAGACAAGGGAAAAATTCTGTAGAAGAATATTATCAGGAATTACAAACTGGCATGATTAGATGTGGTATTGTTGAGGAGAATGAAGCTATGCTTGCACGTTTTCTGGGTGGATTAAATAGAGAGATTCAGACCATTCTAGACTATAAGGAGTATACTAATATCACTCGTTTATTCCATCTTGCTTGTAAAGCTGAACGTGAAGTGCAGGATCGACAAGCATTGGGGCGAACTAACTTTTCTGCAGGCCGACCTTCATCATGGACACCACGTGCATCTTCTACTTCAACTGCACTAGCACCTCCATCCGGTGCCACCTCCAGCCGTGATACAAGAAAACAGGCACAACCACCATTATCTGCCAAGAGCGCACCTACGGGGTCTGCACAGCGTTCTTCTTCTTCCATGGCATCAACAGGGCACACAAGTGATATTATTTGTCGTCGTTGTAAGGGAGGAGGTCATTATGCGAGAGAATGCAAATCTCCGCGTGTGATGATTGCTACCGCGGATGGTGGATATGAGTCCGCTAGTGACTATGATGAGGAGACTTTGGCTCTTATTACACGTGAAGAACATGGTGGAGATGATTCTGATCATGAGACGCAATACATGGCTCCTAAAGACACTGACAGGTATGAATGTTTAGTTGCTCAACGTGTTTTGAGTGTGCAGGTCACACAAGCTGAGCAAAATCAGAGGCACAATTTGTTCCATACCAAGGGAGTTGTGAAGGAACGTTCTGTGCGTGTCATAATAGACGGAGGGAGCTGCAACAACTTGGCTAGCATGGAGATGGTGGAGAAGCTTTCTCTCACCACAAGACCACATCCACATCCTTACTACATCCAATGGTTCAACAACAGCGGCAAGGTTAAGGTAACACGTACTGTTCGTGTGCATTTTAGTATCTCTACATATGTTGATTATGTTGATTGTGATGTGGTACCTATGCAAGCATGTTCCTTATTACTTGGTAGACCATGGCAATTTGATAAAAATTCTGTACACCATGGTAGAAACAATCACTATACTCTTGTTCATAAGGATAAAAATATTACTTTGCTTCCTATGACTCCTGATTCCATTTTGAAAGATGATATTAATAGAGCTAATAAAGCACAACAGGAGAAGAATAAGAGTGAAAATCAGATTGTGGCAAAAGAATTTGAGCAACAAATGAAGCCTAATAATAAACCATCTAGTGTTGCTTCTGAAATTAAATTGAAAAGTGCATGTTTATTTGCCACCAAATCTGATATTGATGAGCTAGATTTCAGCAAATCTGTTTGCTATGCTTTTGTGTGCAAAGAGGCATTATTTTCATTCGAGGACGTGCCTTCCTCTTTGCCTCCTCCTGTCACTAACATTTTGCAGGAGTTCGCTGACGTTTTTCCACAAGACGTGCCACCGGGATTACCGCCTATTCGAGGGATTGAGCATCAGATTGACTTAATTCCCGGTGCTTCACTGCCAAACCGTGCACCATACCGTACCAATCCAGAGGAGACGAAGGAGATTTATGCGTCAAGTACAAGAGCTTCTCGACAAAGGTTATATACGCGAATCCCTTAGTCCTTGTGCTGTTCCTATTATTCTAGTGCCGAAAAAGGATGGTACATCACGTATGTGTGTTGATTGTAGAGGCATTAATAATATTACTATTCGTTATCGTCATCCTATTCCTAGGCTAGATGATATGCTTGATGAATTGAGTGGCTCTACAATATTCTCCAAAGTTGATTTGCGTAGTGGCTACCATCAAATTCGTATGAAATTGGGAGATGAATGGAAAACAACATTTAAAACTAAGTTTGGATTATATGAGTGGTTAGTCATGCCTTTTGGGTTAACTAATGCACCTAGTACTTTCATGAGATTAATGAACGAAGTTTTACGTGCTTTCATTGGACGATTTGTGGTAGTTTACTTTGATGACATATTGATTTATAGCAGATCTTTGGAAGAACATTTGGAACATTTACGTGCTGTTTTTATTGCTCTACGTGATGCACGTTTGTTTGGTAACCTTGGGAAGTGCACCTTTTGCACCGACCGAGTATCTTTTCTTGGCTATGTTGTTACTCCACAGGGAATTGAAGTTGACAAAGCCAAGATTGAAGCTATTGAGAGTTGGCCGCAGCCCAAAACGGTCACACAAGTGAGGAGTTTTCTTGGCCTCGCTGGATTCTATAGGCGTTTTGTGAGAGATTTCAGCACCATTGCTGCACCTCTCAACGAGCTTACAAAGAAGGATGTGCCTTTTGTTTGGGGTACCGCACAGGAAGAAGCCTTCACGGTATTGAAAGATAAGTTGACACATGCTCCTTTACTCCAACTTCCTGATTTTAATAAGACTTTTGAGCTTGAATGTGATGCTAGTGGAATTGGATTAGGAGGTGTGTTATTACAAGATGGCAAACCTGTTGCATACTTTTCTGAAAAATTGAGTGGGCCTAGTCTGAATTATTCTACTTATGATAAAGAATTATATGCTCTTGTTCGGACTTTAGAAACATGGCAACATTATTTATGGCCCAAAGAATTTGTTATACATTCTGATCATGAATCTTTGAAACATATTAAAAGTCAAGCTAAACTGAATCGTAGACATGCTAAATGGGTTGAATTCATTGAGACTTTCCCTTATGTCATTAAACACAAGAAGGGAAAAGAAAATGTTATTGCTGATGCATTGTCTCGTCGCTATACTATGCTTTCACAACTTGACTTCAAAATATTTGGTTTAGAGACCATCAAAGATCAATATGTGCATGATGCTGATTTTAAAGATGTAATGCAGAATTGTAAAGAAGGAAGAATGTGGAACAAGTTTGTCGTTAACGATGGATTTGTGTTTCGTGCTAACAAGCTATGCATTCCAGCTAGCTCCGTTCGTCTTTTGTTGTTGCAGGAGGCGCATGGAGGAGGATTAATGGGACACTTTGGCGTGAAGAAGACGGAGGACGTACTTGCTACACATTTCTTTTGGCCAAAGATGAGACGGGATGTTGAGCGTTTTATTGCTCGATGCACTACATGTCAAAAAGCTAAGTCACGACTCAATCCTCATGGTTTATATATGCCTTTGCCTGTACCTAGTGTTCCTTGGGAGGATATATCTATGGACTTTGTTTTAGGTTTACCTCGAACAAAGAAGGGGAGGGATAGCATATTTGTTGTCGTGGATAGATTCTCGAAAATGGCACACTTTATACCATGTCATAAAAGCGATGATGCTGTTAATGTTGCTGATTTGTTCTTTCGTGAAATTATTCGCTTGCATGGTGTGCCAAATACTATTGTTTCAGATCGTGATACTAAATTTCTTAGCCACTTTTGGAGATGTTTATGGGCTAAGTTGGGGACTAAACTGCTTTTTAGTACTACTTGTCACCCCCAAACTGATGGACAAACTGAAGTAGTCAATAGAACGTTGTCTACTATGCTTAGGGCTGTTTTGAAGAATAATAAGAAAATGTGGGAGGAATGCTTGCCTCATATTGAATTTTCTTATAATCGTTCACTGCATTCTACTACTAAGATGTGCCCTTTTGAAGTTGTGTATGGTTTCCTACCTCGTGCACCTATTGATTTGTTGCCTCTTCCATCTTCGGAGAAGGTTAATTTTGATGCTAAACAACGTGCTGAATTGATTTTAAAAATGCATGAGTTAACTAAGGAAAACATTGAGCGTATGAATGCTAAATATAAACTTGCTGGAGATAAGGGTAGAAAACATGTTGTGTTTGCACCTGGAGATCTTGTTTGGTTACATTTGTGTAAGGATAGATTTCCTGATTTGCGCAAATCAAAGCTAATGCCACGTGCTGATGGTCCCTTTAAGGTGTTAGAGAAAATAAACGATAATGCATATAAACTTGAGCTGCCTGCAGATTTTGGGGTTAGTCCCACTTTTAACATTGCAGATTTGAAGCCTTATTTGGGTGAGGAAGATGAACTTCCGTCGAGGACGACTTCATTTCAAGAAGGGGAGGATGATGAGGACATCAATACAATTGTTACACCCACAGCCCCTGCTGCTATACATACTGGACCAATTACTAGAGCCCGTGCACGCCAACTAAATTACCAGGTACTTTCGTTTCTTGGTAATGATTCTAATGTTCATGAGAATATGATGCTGCCTAAATTGGATACATTTGTTTTGCTTACAAATGAAGGGCCTAGCTTGGAGAAGGATGAACATTGGAGCAAGAACAAGCATGGAGATGATGGCATGCGCAAGGGGAACAAGAACGGAGTTACAAGTGATGATTTCAGGACTTTGAAGCCACCATAATGGGTGCATGAAGCCTTGGACGAAATATACAAGATACCACTTCATAAATTTTGTCCCGAGGCTATTTTAGGTGCTGCGTCACCTTATTATTGGGCCAGGCCCATGTAATTTCGAAATACATAAGTATAGGCTATTTTTAGAGTCCGTATGTGTGGGGAAACAAGAGATAGGGTTGATTTCGGACCCCTCCACCAAGGGCCACGAAATTCCCCCCTCTTCCTCCATATATACAGCCCTTAGGGCATCGTTTAGACTTTGGGTTTTGTTTAGATTAAAAGTTCGCCATAGCTGCAACTTCGCGTACTTCGTTTGTGTTCAACGACCAGACAAAGGCGTCACAGAACCCCACCTTGATCAATAAAGCTTTCATCTAATATTCGCAATATCCAGATTGCAATCTCAGTTTCTTGCTTGTTCTTCGTTTGCTCGCAGGAAACAGACCCTCGTGGTCAGGTTGATCGTGCTCCGGCGTGGTCAATAACCTCTCGGAGTTGGTTTAGCGATTTCTAAGGCGCGACGTCCTCGCACGTTCGTAGTCGGATCGTCAAAGTCGACTTCCACCAAAGCGAAATCCATCATCTCATCGAAAGACGGGACACCTCCGCCTCTATCATGTAGCTATGGCGAACTTTAATCTAAACAAAACCCAAAGTCTAAACGATGCACTAAGGGCTGTACATATGGAGAAGAGAGGGGGGGATTTCGTGGCCCTTGGAGGAGGGGTCCGAAACCAACCCTATCTCTTGTTTCCCCACACATACGAACTCTAAAAACTGCCTATAATCAAGTATTTCGAAATTACATGGGCCTGGCCCAAAAATAAGGTGATGCAGCACCTAGAATAGCCTCTGGACGAAATTTATGAAGTGGCATCTGGTATATTTCGTCCAAGGCTTCATGCACTCATTATGGTGGCTTCAAAGTCCTGGAATCATCACTTGTAACTCCGTTCTTGTTCCCCTTGCGCATGCCATCATCTTCATGCTTGAACTTGCTCCAAGGTTCATCTTTCTTGTCCAAGCTAGGCCCTTCATTTGTATGCAAAACAAATGTATCCAATTTAGGCAGCATCATATTCTCATGAACATTAGAATCGTTACCAAGAAACAAAAGTATCTGATAATTCAATTGGCGTGCGCGAGCGTTAGTAATTGGTCCAGTATGTATAGCAGCAGGGGATGTGGGTCTAACAATGGTATTGATGTCCTCATCATCCTCCCCTTCTTGAAATGAAGTTGTCCTCGATGAAAGTTCATCGTCCTCACCCAAATAAGGCTTCAAATCTGCAATGTTAAAAGTGGGACTAACCCCAAAATCTGCAGGCAGCTCAAGTTTATATGCATTATCATTTATTTTCTCTAACACCTTAAAAGGACCATCAGCACGTGGCATTAGCTTAGATTTGCGCAAATTAGGAAATCTATCCTTACGCAAATGTAACCAAACAAGATCTCCATGTGCAAACACAACATATTTTCTACCCTTATCTCCAGCATGTTTATATTTAGCATTCATACGCTCAATGTTTTCCTTAGTTAACTCATGCATTTTTTAAATCAATTCAACACGTTCTTTAGCATCAAAATTAACCTTCTTCGAAGATGGAAGAGGCAACAAATCAATAGGTGCACAAGGTAGGAAACCATACACAATTTCAAAAGGGCACATCTTAGTAGTAGAATGCAATGAACGATTATAAGAAAATTCAATATGAGGCAAGCATTCTTCCCACATTTTCTTATTATTCTTCAAACAGCCCTAAGCATAGTAGACAATGTTCTATTGACTACTTCAGTTTGTCCATCAGTTTGGGGGTGGCAAGTAGTACTAAAAAGCAGTTTAGTCCCCAACTTCGCCCATAAACATCTCCAAAAG